>NW_024383247.1:0-7326 GCF_016835505.1 Polypterus senegalus
TTTTAGTTTCGGGGGAATTTTTTCATTTTTTTTTCCTCTTTAAAACAAAACCCTGTTTTCATAAACGCTATAGCTCTGCGTGTACCCGATGCATTTTTTAAAAAGGTTTTTTCCCACGGGCCCTGGTGGCCCTTCTATCTCCCGCCCTTGTTTTTCATTCAGTTTTATTGGTTTTCCCTGTATTTCCCATGTTGTTTGTTTTCTTTTTCCATAAATGGAAAGAATGGTAAAGAACGGTCATATAATCTCGACCTCCCATCTCCGTTGTTTTTTTCCAATATTTTTTATACCCCCAGGGGGGTTAAAAAAACCAATAATCCCGAAAGTGCCGCGCATTCTTTTAAAACAAAAAAAATTTTTTATTAAGACTCCTGTAAAACAAAAAAAAAAAACAAGTTACAGGGGTTGTAAAACAGCTTCATGGTGCAATGCTAAGAAATTGATTTCCATTCCGTGCTATATAAAATCATCACATTCAAATTTTCAGTTCCCATTGTTTCCTGCAGGGCATTGCTCTCTTGGAAATGTGTTCTTTAAATTTGGCATATTAAATAATTAAACAATATCATAATATACCAAAAAAAGGATATCCCCCATAGTGATTCGGTAAAAAGTAAATGAGACAAAATATTTTTTACACATTTCCTTTTCCGGTTTAAAAGCAGGGAGGCATATGGACGACTTTATGGGGGAAAAAATTGGTCAACACGAAAACTTTTTCCCCCCGTCCCGCTGGGTTTTTTTGACCTCTTTGTGACCACCTCGAAGGGCCCTTCTTCAGCCCTTTTTTATCGTTCTTCTTCAACTTGCTGGCCCTTTCTGTCCCCAAAAAAAGGGGTGAATTCCTCCCCACAAAATACAGAAATATCACAGTGCACATCCCGATTCTCATTCTCTCAATAAGGAAAAAGATTTGTGCTGATAGGGGACAAAATACCAAACCTGTTTTAATGACTATAAAAGCCTCGTTGTCTTTGGCTATCAAATTCAATGCTTGCTGCAATTCTAACTGGGCCCTGTTGCCCATTAACTAAATGTGAATAAAACTCATAACATATTGTCCGATTAGTGACTTTCCCGTCACAGTGTAGATATTCAAGTCATTTATGGACATGTAGTTTAATAACACTTACTTCTGTCCATTCATCTAAAACCAGGCGAAAACTGGACAAAAAATTTTTTTAACATGCTGTTATCAAGTAGTGATATCTCATCAATGGTGTTAGGGGAATTTTTCCCCTTTATTTCTTACATAGTCTGTGTTTGTCAAATATTACAATTCATCAGGGGTGTCATAGCATCAGATTTATTACAATCTATATACATCTTGGGATTTTTTTTTGGCACTCCTATTTTCTGCTTCAATTTTTAGATGTCCCCCCCTTGATTCACCCCTTTATGAGTTACAATGTTATAACACAATTCAGATGCTATTCTATTTATTGCTATAAATTAATTTTCTTAACTATTATTTTGCATAATTGTTCATTGCCATCTGTTCTCCTCCCCAACTTCACTATCAGATTTCTATTCCAATTAACTTTCAATTCCATCATTGAAAAATCATCATATCCTCAAACCTTTGGCCCTTTTATAATAGTTTCAAGTATTTCCCTTGGGGCATATATATATATGCCTTGTCCCCCCAGTGGTTTGTTAAAATCTTTTCTTGGTGGCTGGTTGGTAACCAGCCCGTCTAACAAATTGACTGTTTAAAAGGCACAAAAAGTTTGTTTTACTGGAACAAAAAAGTAAACGTCCACCATTGGGGAGCTCATAAGTTAAACTAATGGTGACTGCCCCTTTTAAAAGGTCCCTTCCTCAAAGCTTGCATTTATGCAGTGGTCATTCAGGGGAGCCTTCCGCTGTCAATCCCCTAGTGGCACACTTCCCTGCCAAAAATCCATAAAACTTGTCTTAGTTCGGCATCAAATCTGAGTAGCTGGACTTGCAATCTTTCTTTAGTTCTTTCTCCGTTCCCTCTGGGAAAAGTGTTTCTTCCCAGCTATTCCAGGTAGGGCACGATTAAAGTCATTAGTGCAGTACGGTCTTTTAAAACCCCATTTTTGTGTACACCACCTGTTACTTCTTTCCCGAAACTTTACCACTGAATGGAGGCTTTACCACAAAATTTGTGGCTAAATTTGCTACTTGCTATGCTAACTAAAAGGGGGGTGCAAGGTAACAAATACAAACAAAAAACTTTTCCCAATCTTTGATCATAAAATGGGTTATAAATGACAATTCTAGACCCTTTTCATTCATAAAAAAACGTAAAAAATAGAGGAATATTTTTAAACTAGCTGTGAAAATGTTTCTTCAGTAGGATCTCATACATTCAAAAAATAAAATTGCTTTTCAGGATGTTACATATTTGAATTTAAGTGTTAAACAAAATATCTTATAACATCCAACCCCAAGCTCATCTTTTAAAAAGACAAAATTTTTAAAAGTTAATTTTATAACAGTTCTTTAAAAATTTTCCCTTGTATAACTGAAAATCCATTTACGGGTTTTATCACTGAGCATTAACAATACATTTATGCAAAAAAACCCCTTCTTAAGATTAATTACTTACAGAAACAAAGTAAAATGTTATTTCAGTTCTATCATTTTTTAATTACTGAAGTGAAAAAATAATCATTTGCATATTCAAAAAAAAACCCCTTCTGTTTTTCAAAAACAAATCAGTCTAGTGTTCATTTTTTTTTGCTTTTCATTAAAACATTTTTAAAACTTGCCTAAATCAGCATGCAAGAAAAAATTTTCTATTAACCTTTTATTAATTTATGATTGATAAATATTCCTTCAAAATTTGATTATTTCTAATTCTCTCCCAAACTTGCTATTTAATATTTTTTTTTTTTCAACGATAGAAAATAGTTTGTGTTTTTTATCCGTTGGTCAGTGGCTTTTCTGAATCTGGTTATTTATAAGACTTTTCTAAATTCAGATTTGAAAAATTTTCTCTTTAATACCATGTTACAAGCTTTGTTCCCGGAAAAGTCAGGGTTTTTTGGGTTCCCCGCCGGGTTTTTTAAATATCGTTTTATTTCACGTATTCATTTAACTTTGAATATTATTATATGGGGCGTCTCCCCCTTCCACAGTTTAAACTTCTTGTCACTGATGAACATAGAAAGGCAGACTTCAAATGTAAACAGCATCTACCCAGACTCGAATAAAAATAATTTATTTGTCTTTATTTTTTTTTTCTGAAATTCTAAACTCTGCTTCATGTCCCAAACAGAATTCAGCTAAAGCGAAATTCATTCACTGAGAACAGACAATCCTTTCCCCGTTTCAGTAATTTCTGCCCCTATTTGGGAATTGCTTCATTCTTTCCCGTATTCCTCTGGGGTTTTCACAACAATCTTCATTCCCAGAATAAAGTTCCGTTTTACAGTTATAAAAATCCTAGGTTTCTTTTTTTTTTTATCTATAGGGTTTCACCATCAAAATTTAACAGTCCCTTCATGCTTTTTTTAATCAAAAACATCTCGGGCAATGATATTCGAAAATAAAAGTGCTCCTTACCTCAGTTTCTCGGGTATTTTCGATCATGGAAAATTCGTGGCGGAAAATCCGACTCATCAACAAAAGGACACAATATTGTCCCTGGCGATCCGTAAATTCAGCGGCAACAAAAAAAATCCCTGTGGGGAAAACCGCCCAAAAACCACAACAAAAAAGTATTCCCAGAAAAAATTGTGCGGTCACAAAGTATTCTGACTTAAAAAGGAAAAAATACATGCTTGAACCTTTTTCTCATTTTACCAGCAAGTGGTTTTAACCACTGGGCCCCCCACATTCCAAAAAGTTCCCCCAAAAAACCCAAACCCCTTTTATGCCCAAAAGGGGCATGCTACATATCCAGAACTTGTCTTTATTTTAGTATTTTTAAAAGCATTTTTTCCCTTTTAAAATTGATCAGGGTTTAAAAGGAAAAAAGTTGTTACGTTATAAGTTTTTAAAAAAAAGTGGAACATTCTTTTTTTATTTCTTTAAACCAATTGTCTTTGAGAAATGGCCTAATGTTTTCAAATTCATACTTATCTAAATAATCCCTTCTTAAAACAAAGTTTGGCCCGTACTTACCAGAAGGTACAAAGGCATGTTTCTCATTGTAAGTTTCATCCAAAATTATTTTTTCTTTTTTTAATTTTTTTGAGCTCTTTTATTTTTAGCCTATATGTTACAGTTTACAAATTCTTTTTAAAAATTGCTTATAACTGGTTGTTATTTAAGCTATATTTAAAACAATTTAATTATTTCTGTGTGTTTTAAAAACACTGCAATTTCTTAAAAAATACCAAAATAGATGGGGTTTGCCCAAAAAACCTTTTCCCCGGGTAGACATAGAAACACTGGCCAGACTGCTTGTAACCGTGGGCAAAGCTTGTATTTTGCATCCCCTTTTTGGATGCCATTAAAAAAATTTTTAAATTATTTTACGTCGCGATTGAGGGGTTATGGGTTTTATGGGTTTGATTGTTTCATTTTAAGTTTTTCATGGGTGGTTAAAAATAAACGGCAAGGTGGGGCATTTCTGTCTTGTCTGCCTGCCGCAATAATATACAATAACGCGTTCTTTTGCTGTTCAATATTGTTTTTTACATCCTAGCGATGTAATTTATTTTTCGTGTTAACCCGGCATTTCCTGGTGATTTTGGGCTTTTCGGGTCATTAATCTTCTGCCCCTTTAGTGCCGTTTTATTTACGGACACCCGTTTGTGCCATAAATTCAATCTTGTATTCCATTTTTTTGTCTTTTGTTTTCTTAAAACAAAACCTTTAAAAATTTCGCATACGTGGTAACAATGCTACCACGTTGCCGACAGATGTCGGGCTTTCTTTTCACCTCATCCTTTCTGGTTTGACAAGTCCGCCTCTTGTCTTTTAATGGGATTTAAATTTAAAATCCCTTTTCCCAAACGGGGGAGGCATTTGGATTTTTAAAATTTTCGGCTGGGGTCCTGACGGGCCCGGGGCCAATCCAAAAAATCCCAAATATTTTGGGGGCCTCCCCTTCATCAGTATAAGCATATTTTAAAATATATATAAAAAATTATAATTAATATATAATTATTAATGTATACAATCCTGCCGACCTCGCCATTATGTTTCCTCAGAGGCATTAGCTCTCTTGGAAATGTGTTCTTTTAAAATTGTGGCATATTAAATAATTAAACAATATCATAATATACCAGAAAAGCGATATCCCTCCCATAGTGATTCTGGCTCAAGAATCACATGAGACAAAATATCTTTTAGCTTACATTTACTGACGTTTTCTGGTTACAGGCGAGGGAGGCATATGGACAGACTTTATCTGGGTGGGAAATCTGGATCAACACAGTCAGCCATTTTCTCCGTCCCCACGCTGGGAGGTTTTCGACAACTCTTTGTCGACACAGCCTCGAAGGTCTGGCTACTGTCAGACCTTTTATACGATTCTTCTTCAACTTGCTGGTCCTTTCTGTCTCCAAACAAGGGCTGAATTCCTCCCCACAAAATACAGAAATATCATGGTGCTTGTGCGATTCTCATTCTCTCAATAAGGAAAGAAGATTTGTGCTGATAGAGGACAGAAATACCTAACCTGTGTTTAAGCTGACTATAAAGCCTCCAGTTGTCTTTGGCTATCTAATCCAATGTAGCTAGCAATTCTAACTGCTGAGCCCTGTATGCCACAGTTAACATGCACATGTGAATAAAACTCATAACAGTATTGTCCAGATATAGTGACATAAAAGAAAAATGTATATTACACATACCCCAGGACCGTCCTTCCTACATTTCACGACCGTGTACTTGTTGCAGTATACACCTCTCTGTGCTGTGGTTCCTATTACACTGAATGAGCACCTGACACTGTACTTTCTTCCCTGGGGAAGGTCCCACATCAGAAGAATTTCCAGTTCCTCATAAATTCACACCGATCTGGCTTTGTTTTCAAATAATATTGCATTAGTGCGATGATGTTTTCACATATATTGTCTCTTTCTTTCAGGTGTGTAATAGAAACCACAGCATAGAGAAAGCGTGTACATTGCTTCTTACAGGAAAGCGATGGAAAAAGTGCACTTGAATAAAAGTGCACTTTTGTTCTCTTTACACCAACATAGTTCCTGTGTTTGGCGACGGGCAGATGGGAGTGTCTGATTATCGCATATAGCACGAAGTTACTGCTCTTTACCATTCTTTCCTCTGCATGTCCTGGAGTACAAAAAAGACAGCATATAGCAACATGCGGGGACTGGCAGGAATACTCAATAAAACTGAATAAAAGAAATCAAGTAGCGGTGAGATCACGAAGAAGGCAGCTGCTAGCATCTGTGTTTCAGAACCCTTTTTGGGGGGTTAGTATGCATCGTGGTACACTGCAGGGTATAAGCGCGTCTTTATGTGAAAACAGCCGTGTCAGATGAGGGTTGTATGGATTGATTCTGAGCGACTGAAAAATGAAAAGTGAATTTAAAAAAAAGCTAACCTTTATAAGGATCATAAATTGCACGGCTGTTACAGACTGAAATCAAGCGTATGCTTTTACTCAAAAATAGTAAGACTAAGAGCAGTTTACTTCTCAAAATGGAGTGGTGCAAGATCGAGACTCACAACCTTTGAGTTCATAGGCAGGAACTGATTCTATTGCACCAGGAGCTCAATAAATTCACATGTTAAAGCGGTTTTTGTTTCTGTGGTTATATTTTTTGAACAAAGCGCAATTGTGTTATATTTGTATCTTTTGTGAAAATGTTTCTTTGATATTTGGACTTCAGGCTTCATACATTATATAGTTTATGCCTACATTTTGTCATTACTAGTAGAGATATAAAACGTTTCTGTTTTAACAATGTGTTTACAGATTAATGTAGAAGCGGAACAGACTAAATGCGTGTGTTCCAAATAGCGATCTATATTTCACTCTAAAACTCCACTTCACTCCCAGATACTCAATCAAGGCATGAGCTGAGAGAAGTTAGTTGCACGTTCTAAATTGGTGGGGGATGGAATAGCGGCTGCTCTAGCTTCTCTTTATCAGCACATTTGAGGACAAAGGGCTGGCGGAGAGGTATGAAGGATTTAAGAAGCGATTTAAGGTGGGCGAATTATGAGTTTTTAGTAGCTCTGGTCTATTTAAATGAAAGCTTATTTTGGAGAAAGGAACACTGCATTCCAGCATAGAACCTTATCCCATCTTGGGAAACATGGTTGGTAGTATCATGGTTTTGGGGCCCGTTTTTTCTACTCTGGGAGGGGTTTGCCTTCATTGATGGAACAATGAAATTTTGAATTATATCAGGAAAAAAAAAATTTCTTAAA
>NW_024383248.1:0-10595 GCF_016835505.1 Polypterus senegalus
CAGGCCGGGTGACCATTGTGAGTTAACTGCTTATTGTCTTCTTTCTCAAAGTGTGTTGTTCTCCGTCACCGGACCCCTTTACCCTCATTCGACTGTTTTTGACTGTATATCCTGTTTTACTTTTTTTGGACTTTTAGGCCTATGGGTGGTGTCCCAGTGGAGTGGCTTGCAGCTTATCGCATAACACAGACTTGATTATTGAAGAAGATGAAAAGAATATGGATGTCAGGAGGAAGAAAAAGAAGAAGTGGAAACGTAAAGGCACGTGCAGCGAGTGTCCTGATGTGTTGGAAGGTGCTCCTCCATTTAAACAGGTCTGTGCTTCGGACCCTGAACCAGTGAACGAGGCCAAGCAAGCTGAGAATGGTCAGCCTGGAGAGGAGCCAATGAAGGAGCAAAATGCTAACCTGCAAGAACCTGCTAAAGAAGAACTGCCACACGAGACTGAAGGTCAGACTGTTTCAAAAAGCAGTCATGAAGGAAAGGCTAAACCGGCGGAAAAAATCCAGAGCATCACAAGCAAACAAAGCGAGAGTGGGACGCACCGAGCTGGATTTGATGCTTTTATGACGGGCTACATCTTTGCTTACATGGTCAGCGTACAGGAGGGAGCAGAGTTGGACACCAAAGTCGAGGACTGCTTGCCTGACTGCTTGAACAAACTGTATCTCAGTGGCAAGTCGGTGCCTCTGCAGATCGTCAAGAGCACTTACTCCAATTCTTCAAAAGCTCATACTCAGAAGATCAAACTGGTCTGGAGCTGACAGTCGGGCTCCTATTGTAAACTGGCCGTATTATTGAACCGTCTGTTTGCCCACTAAAATGATGGAATGTTATTCATTACATATTTTTTGCCATGGAAATAAAATGTTTAACAAGATTGATAAAGATGTTTTTCATAGCTACACCCCATCGGTGTTGACAGATGATGACCATTATGTTTTAAAATTATCTTCAGAATCCTCAAAGGCATTGATTAAGCAGATTAACGGTGAATGTTGAGGCTGTCAAAATGGCAAGCGGGATGTCAGCCATAAGCCTAGTGTGTTAACTGCTGGGTGACACCATCTACCTCAAACCATCATCCTCATCTTCTTTGTTGGGATAGTTGGCTCAGGCTCCCTCTGCGGTTGTGGGGTTGCGTATGCGCTTGCTCGAAGATGAAACAGCAGACTGGTAAATTGAATCGGACTGAAAGGCTGGGCACTGGCACTCTGCTCCTGGGTGGTGGCATTTGCATGTTCTCCATATTTTCATGTAGATTTCTACCTGAAGCCCAAAGATGTGTAGAGCGGCATGACTGCTGCTCTCTTCAATATGGGGTTTGGGTGGTATTCTGTTACACTGGTTTGGGCTCCGCCACTGACCATGGGATGAACAGCAGCGAGAGTTTCTGATCGGGCAGCATTACTTCTGAACATTTGTTGGTCTTGGCATCAATTAGTGCTGTACATTTGTGGATACATACCAGGTTTATTACTTGAATCACTGCATACTGTATATTAATTTTCAAAACTTGAATTTACTGAACTTTTAACCACCCTTTTAAGTACAAGGACCTTAATTTGATCAGTGATAAGCCAGATTTACTCAACACGTTTAAAAATTTAAAAAAATGTACTGAAAATAACCGCAAACACTGTGCCTCTCGTCTGTCATGGAGCCCACTGCTTTCAGACTTTGTGCAGTAAACATGATGGCCAGTCCAGGCTTGAAGCCCTCATCTCTCTACCTGAGACTTGCTGCTGAGGTGCATGTCTGGCATTTGGGCAAGGCACGGCTTAAGGTGAAGAGTACAATAAAATAAAGGACAGGGCAGTCCGAGATTATTAATTTGAAAACCGCAGGTGGCATCACAGCTGCTGCAAACCTCCCCTCCAATTCCAAAAGACCCATTGGTACAGCTCACTGGCAGCAAAAAAAAACGTATGTTCACCAGTGAAAGAGTGGCTGCCCTCTCCACACGGGCTCTCGGACAGTCAGCCAGAGAGACCACCCAGTTCTCAGTCACCTGTCTTGCCAAGGCCTTTCACCCCCAAGTGCTCGGTTTGGTCAGGTGGCCCCCTCTAAGGCAGAGTCGTGGAGGCTGCTGATGTTGAGAACATTTAGTGCCGCTTGGTCGTTTTATCTTGACCCAATCCTGTCTCTAATTGCTGCACATCTTTAAGTCTGCCTCTGCTCTCATCACTTGAGTTCTGCTCCAGTGCTCACTGCCACCTTTATGTTGTGGGGTCTTCTGTTGACAGCTGTGTGCCTTCCGTAATCGAGTGCAGTCAGTTCGACTTTCTAGAAACATCTCAACTCTGATCAGCAGAACTGGTACCCAAGCCAAAATAAGTGTCATAGTAAAGGGGCTGAAGACACTCAACCATGGAGGGTTTCACTTTTATCTTTTAATAAATTTGCTTACCTAAACTCCAGTTTTCTGTTTGTTATTCTGGAGTATTGAGTGTTGCCCAAGGTGTCCAAAAATGAATTAAAATGTTCACATAAGGCTGCAACATAAAATGTGAGGAAAGTGAGGGGTCTGAATATTTTCTTTAGGTCCTGTAAGTTATTTGAAGTCACCTCTGCCATATATTAACTTCAGCTCACTAGTGTTAGATCAGACCTAAAAGTCTGACTTTGGTATCGAGAGCAGCATTCACACCTCGGTACCAAAACGGTTCTGACACAACTGAACGTTTACTCCAGCATGCAACCGCTTCCCTTTTGATAGCCATGATATCTCAGTCCTGTTGAAGCAATAAGGGGTCTTGGATCACATGGAAGTAACAAGAGGGGTGGGGGGGCGAGTTTAGAGACCCACCATGCAGTCTTGATCACATCAAAGCAAGAAGGTTGGTTCCCTGCAAGATCTCACTCGCCATAAAGCAGGTGGTTTTGTTTCATGACTTCTACTCTAGCTGTAAGTCACTTACTGAATGGAAAGCAGACGTTTACTTTCAAAACCCTACAGCCTTGTGAGGGCCCCAGCATCAATCCGTGAAAGCCAATTATGAGAATGTCCAGCCAGCCTTGAACCTGCATTTTCCTATTCACACCAGGCCTAAACTTCAAAGAGGCATTGGTTTAGGATGTGCAAATGAAAAGTAACCCTACAGGTCCTGGAAAAACACACATGCAGGCTAGAGAGGCCATGTAAGAATTGTAACTTCATACCTAGTTAAAACAATGAAAGGCGAATTATTAGAAAGCACATCAACAACACCATGAACACATCTGGAAAAAGTAAACACTACAAAATCTAGACCTCCAGTTTTACAGTTGACATTTATTTATTGATGGCGCTGATCTTGGAGTAGTTGGCAGATGGCCTATAATTGGCACAGTGTGTAGGCAGACCCTTATAGCTCCAAGCCCCTGGACTCCATACTCCGCTTTATCGTGTTGTGCGGTTGCTTCCTCCCACCTCTCAAAGACGTGCATTGGGTTACCTGGCTACTCAAACTTTCACCCCACATGGGAAAATGGCCTGCACTGGACTGCCATCTCAGCCAGGGTTGGCTCCTGCCTGGCACCTGCTATTTCAGGGACCCACAGACCTAAAGCTTGCATGAACTGGGTTTAGAAGATGAATTGATGCGTACAGGACAATATGAAAGGCTGGCTCTCAAATTTATCGGGAAGAAGTGCAATTTACTGAATGGTAAGCTGAAAGCAAATGTATGTTGGCATAACACACTTGAAGAACAGTGGCATGAAAGGATCTGCCCCTTCTCGATTTCCACGTTTGCTTACTCATAAAATTTATTAGGCTATGTGCACACTTTTCCACATCAGCCAGCTGCTTCACTTCCAAACAGACTGGCCATGGCATCTCCCCCCATCACTTCAAGATGTTCCCACACTAATAGCAAATAACGCAAGTCACTTATTCAAACATTGTGCCAAACGTCAGGAGCTCAACAGAAGGCCTTCAAACTACGTGTTTCAGGCTACATCGACAATTACAAAGATAAGATCTTGATGTATTCAAAACTTCTTTTGGAACAAATATGGGGTTACATTGGGCTGCTTTAAATAAAACAGAATTTCAATAATTAGCTGGTTAACTGTATTTAGGGTCAGGTGGAACTGTACACAAGCCTACTACATAATAACAGGAGTCTGCTGCACATCTCACCTTGTAAAAAAGCGAACGGCTCGGAGGCCCAAAAAACGGTGAAAGCCAAGCCGCTGCTTCATTGTCAGGGTCTCGATGCGCTTCCTCAGCTGGAGGATCTCTGCTCTCGGAGACTTGTGTTCATCAAGTGCCAGGTCAACAACTGCTGGATCAGGAGACGAAGCGTAGTTGTGGTCCTCTTCCTCCTCCCGTAAACCTCCACTCAAACACCCCAGGAGCTGCTCTCTTCTTCATCAGTCACTGCCCTGTCTCAGACCCTGTCGCCGTGAAAACCCTCATTTTTTAAAATGCTGGCTACAAACTCGGGTATGGAGACGAACCGTACAGCACTCTCTCCATTTGGAGCAGAAATGTATGGAAACGACATACCTTGTTGTACTCACTGGATGCTCGATATGTTCAGCTGTACAGCTCTCTGTACGCTGAAACTTGCAACTTCTTTTTCTCGGACATTCTCACCACGACAAAAATATCAGCTGGAGTACCGATAACGTTAGTGCGCAAGCTGGCCGAGATTTCACCGGACACACGTCAGCACTAATGTGAGCATATAGTCTGTTAACTTGTTTGAAAATCAGAAACAAGTTTAATACAAAAGCAATCTGAGTAAATATAGTCATTTTTAAATGATCTTTTGGTTTATTGAAGGAAAAAATTCATCATCTATATCGCCCATGTGAAAAAGCAACTGCCCCTCTACATTTACTGTAATACTTGGCTGTACCAACAACTGCAATTAAAACAAAAACACTTCTGGTAACAGGAGATCAGCCTTTGGCAGCTCAGTGCACAAACTTCAGCCTCGGCTTCTCAACAGAATTGTTTCATGTCAGACACAAGGCAGAGATTTCAACTCTGAACTGCCCAACATCTAAATGGGGTTCTAGCCAGGACTTTGACTTGGCCACTCCAACAGTTTAATTTTAGTTTTATTGTTATTTTTCGGGTATCCAGAGGTGGTCTTGCCCTTGTGCCTTGAATGGTTGTCCTGCTGCATCAATCAGTTGCGCTCAAGCTTCAGATCACATACTGAGGGCTGGACATTCGCTGTCAGTACTTTCTGGTTGAGAGCTCAGTTCATGCTCCCCTTGATGATGGCAAGTCACCAGCACCATCACGCTACTACCTCCATGTTTGACTGTAGGCATGCTGTTCTCATTGTTTAAAGCTAGGTTAGCTTTACGCCAGATGAAATAGACCCCTTGTCTTCCAAAAAGTTTCACTTTTGACTCGGTCCAAAGATCACAAATTCAAAAGTTTTTGGGGTAATCAAAGTGTTTTTTGGTGGTTTTCTCCTTCCAACTCTCCCATGGGTACCATTTTTGCCCAGTGTCTTTCTAATGATGGAATCATGAACGCTGACAGTATCTGAGCTGAGAGAGGCCTGCAGTTCCTTAGATGTTCATCTGGGTTCTTCTGTGACTTCTTAGGTGAGTTTTCTATGCTCTCTTGGGGTAATTTTGCTAGGCTGGCCACTCCTGGGCAGTTTTTTCATGGTTTCGAATTTTCTCCATTTGGACAGGATGGCTTTCCCGGTGGTTCGCTGGAGTCCCAAGGTTTTATGGGTTTGTTTTGTAACTTTTCCCCTGACAGAAATATTTTAATTACTTTCTTTCTCAGGTCTTCAGGAATTTCTTTTGATTGAGGAAAGTTGTGCTGCTTGTTGAGACCTTTTGGCCGACTTAACATTGCTGGAAAGGTTCTAATGAGGTGACATTTAGATTCAATAGGGCTGGGGGCGTCTAATCTCCTTTTCGTGGCTAAGGGGGCAATTGCTTTTTCCCTTGGGTGATATAGGTGGGGGCAAACTGTTTTCCTTCCATAAATCGAGTGATCACTGGAAAACTGTGTATCGTGTTTACTCAGATTGTCTTTTGTAAACATTCAAGTGTTAGGAATAAGCAAAAACAGAGCAATTCTGGAAGGGGCATATTAATTCAATGTAAAGACAGATAACCAGGCCATGCAGCACCATATGAATAGCAGGAACAGGGCAGGTAACAAATGCTCAATTCTGAATTGAGAGAAGAAACAAGAATAAGAGAAATGAGAAGAACCGGGCGGCAATAAAAACCTGAGCAGGAGAATGACGGTCCGGGACCGGGCTGGACAGCCAGCGGTGGGCACAGAGGCATCGGCTGGGCGTACAAAGCTATGCGTCTTCATTCATTTTTAGCTCAATCAACTGCAGGGAGAACAAAAGCTGAGAAGACCATTTAAAGAAGAGAGAAATGCAACTTTTTGAAAACATGTTTAATGTTTTAATTATTGAAAGCAATCAAATACATTTATAAAACAAACATATAGCAACCTCTGTAAAAAGACAGTTAAGAAAATATGTAATCCTTATTTGTCTTTGGTTTAACTTGTTAATTCCTGCAGATCTCATATAAAGTAAGTGTACATGTAAAACACTAAGGTTGTCCTGCCTTGTCATTAAAACTTTATTATTTAGAAGCAACACATAAAAAACAGAATAAAAAGGGCATTTACGGGGTTTTTTTTATTAACAGTTTACAAAAACAAGCAACATCAACGTTATCTAAAAGCTATATACAAAAAAATTAAGACAGAGAAATTCCTTCATAAATAACCAATCAAACCTTTGCTGTTTTGTTTTTTTATTGCATAGAAATGTAGTGACAGTAAAGCTGCTTGTCAATAAATGAGGGGCATAATGGAGAGATTCAAGTGTGGCGGCTGCCGTCTGATTGGCGTTATGTTTTTATTAGTAGTTTTTGGAGAGGCTAAGCATGTACTTACTATATATTGGCACAAAACTGCGCGCCCAGCGCTGTGCGTATCACCACCTGCTCTGGAGAACAGCCGTCTACTCGCAGCGAACAACAACCCACCCAATTAGAAGGAATTACTGGAGAAACATGGTCAGGTTCTGATTGTGCTACTAGGATGCCAATTGTTAAATAACCTAAAATAATCTGAGAAATCAGTAAAGGAGTAGACTAGTCGGTCTGTCGCTGGGGACACTTGACACATTAGTGTTAACATCCACATCAAATGATTCCGTCCAATTCCGATATTAAAGCACATCGATATGGACACCAGACAGATGATGAACATGTAAAACAAAAGATGGACATCAATGAAAGCGGGTGTTGTAAGATTATGTCCCGACTGGCATCAGTAAGACCGTGTTTGGCTTTTCAAATTCCCTACATAAAAGGTGGTCTCGAGACACGCCAAGGAGGCTCAGGAGGCTGCTCACTAGGATTCTTTTCATTTGTGCTACTAATTCACATCGTTGGTGGCGTAATGGCCATTGTGGCAGTGTCGCCCCTTTTTCTGCAATTGCACTTGTATTTCTTTTAAATTAATGTTTCTTTTTGCAATGCAAGTCAGCCAGAAATAAAAGCTTGGCAATAACTGAAGCCTAAAATTAACACTGTTGATGGGAAATCTGCAATTAACTTCAATAATACTGAGTGCAGTAAAGTCCTTCAGACAGCCTCAGTGGTTATAATAATGAATTCCGTCACTGTAATATGAAATGTTTGAAATACTGCTCAAATACAGAATAGCGTTTCATTTAGATGAATGTATATTTAGGATCATCAGCGTGCAATTTTAATCAGACAGCAGGAAAATTCTGTATCAGACTTCCATGGATTGAGAGAAAGGCCTCACTAGACTTGTAAAGCAAAAATGAGTATAAAACCATCAACGTATAAATGTGTTCTTTGAGTTAAAGACGAGAAGTAAAGTCATGTGCAAAAGATTAGTAGTGAAAGTTTCTGAAATAACATTGCAAATGACCAGAGTCCAGAAACAGCGATCCATTATGTGCCAGTGGCATGCTGGCAGATCAAAGACCACTTGTGCATTCTGTGCCTGCAAATCCTACATTTGTGACGTCTCACTGAAGAGAAGGAATGATTTCAATAGCTTTTTATTTATTTTTTAATTTTTTTTTAATAAGCACGGCAAATTTAAAATTTCCCAGGTTTGCTGTGCCAATATGTATGACACTTTAATAGGAAAAAAATAAAATACTTTGAAGCAGAATAGTGCAGCATGATCATGTTATTCCACCCACACTCATATCATTAGAAATCACTCAAGCACATCCTTCAGGGCATTCAAAACGATTTCACTGGCAAAAAAGTAGCACCCTGATGAAATACTGACTGTAATTACCTCTCTAAAGTGACCCGATACTGCAGGTGCACCAAATGAAACACAACAGGCTAGAAATCAGAAGAACAGCTTACATCGTACAGAGACAAAACTATTAAAAAAATAATAATAAAATAAAAACCTGATTAATGATGCGGAAAATTGTACAAATGAAATCAACACTATTTTTCCTAAAGCGGGAGCTTAAAAATAAAAAAATGGAAGATGGCAATCAAATGGTACACTAGGCCAGAGAGCACATGGAACCTATCAAATGTGAAGATGGATCATCGTAAAAGGCCTGACTAAAACCAAATTCATTAAAGTATGCGCACAGCTTCACCAGTCTCAGACAACCCCCCATCAACATTAAGATCTATTAAATTAGAGCTGTGGCACAAAAATGGCACTATAAAGTGTTTCGGTGCATTCCAAAAATAAGTACAGTCTAAACCAAAGAAGACCAATGTGACTACACATTAGCCTGCATGTGTTCATGGAAATATATAAACCTCTGTCATTCTAGACTTATTTATAAATTATGAATGCTCTATTAAGTTTACTTGACCTCTAAGCCAGGAAACAATACTTCAAAACATTTTTACAGTATATATTAAATATTTATAATTCCAATGGTTAAATTAAAGAAAATACGTGTTAAGCAAGTTGGAAGCAACTTTTTTTTCCTTTTTTTTAAACTGTGATGGCTGTAGGAAAATCAAAAGCCTTAAACTCATTCTTCAGATGTCACATTTCGACTGAATGTCCCGATGTCCTGAAGTCACACAGGGCGCCAGCACAATGGGACCATAGTCTTCCTCAGTAGACAGAAAAGGATCACAGTCATTTTTAGCCTCCACAGAAATGCTGAGGCTGAAGGATGGCTTAACTGTGCTGGCTGCTGTTGTCGACTCCGTCTCAAGAGCGGTGGCTGTTATTGGATAAAAAGGCTCTGAGACAACAACAGTGGACGCATCACTCAACATGTCTTCTTCATTCTGTGCCTCCATGTCTTCATAAATGGAAACAAGGTTACTGTTCACCTTGTTTTCAGGATTTTCAAAATGTGTAAAAGCACTTGATTCATCAGTGGTAGCACTGAATACTTCAGCATCATTTGCTGTTTCATCCAGCAACCACTGACTTTCAGTACAATCCATTGCTTCATTTACACAATCAAGGGAAGGAAAAGAAGCTGACAGATGCGGCTTAAGAGACCACCTACGTGCCACCACCTCCTCCTCCTCATCATCATCTTCATCCTCATCCTCATTTGGCTTTAATTTAGGACGAAAAGGTGGAATTTCAACTACTGAATATTTTCTAGTAATACTTTGTGCCTTCTGTCGTGTGTCATTATTAAACTGCATAGCATCACGTTTAGTAGAACTGCTGGACCAACCTCCTTGACCAAAGAAGTCTTTCAGGGGAAGCTCAGGTGAGACAGGAAGAGAGCGGCATCGACGTCCAGGAAGCTGGGAAGCATCCTGCCAACAATCAAATCCTCCACTGGTTCCTGTCATAGCACTGGCATGTCGAAACTGAGGCTGGGAAGAAACCACTCCACTCTGAGGAGAGTTTAAGTCAAAGACCAGTGAGATGACAGACTTGCTTGGCATATCAAAAAATTTAACCTTACCACCCTTGAGATCCTCACGTGCATTGAAAGGATTAATCTTTCGTCCAGCAATTCCACCTCTTGTAGGGTTGTAGTAGGGATCATGGACGTTGATCTTGTGGCCAGGCTTCCTGGAAAAAATGTCCGATTGGCTTCTCGAAAGCCATATGCTTCTCCTCGGTCTTGGAGACTTAGGAGGAATTTTATCATCTTGAAGTCCCAGTGGGTTTAACCGTTTCATTCCTGGAATCTTTTCACAAAGACCTATATGAGAAGATAAAATGCAATATTAAAAAATATTAACACAGTATATTTCTATAAAACAAGGTATTACAACTTTAAATGGCTTAGAGAAAAATTACACAGGTTTTGCACTTTCAATCATTTTGCATTTCTAAAAGAAAATCATTAGATGCCATCTGTCATAGCAGATTTAATTATGCAGCTACTTAAACAGAAAGGCATTTGGTGTGCTGAAAACAAAGATCTTCCAACCTGTATGATCGATATGTTGAGCCCGATTCTGAAAGTGTATCTTACAGTGCTGATTTTGTTAATTTACCAAAGATGGGCCTCTGTGCACAAAAATATGCATAGTTTCTAGTATTTGTGGTGTATAGTGTACATTTTTGTTTTGGTGTATAGCATTTGTTTTTATTAGAACCAAGTCAACCTGGTTGGCAAAAAAGGCAAAAACAACAATTGCGCTACTGTTGA
>NW_024383249.1:0-23802 GCF_016835505.1 Polypterus senegalus
TTTCTTATATAACAGTGGTTCAAACTCAATCCTGGTTTGTTTCCAACCACATACAATCAGTATATTAAACAATGATCTCATTTAATTAGCTGATCTGTTTTACTCTTCTCTTATTCTGCATTCAGAAAAACACACATGTTTTACATTTATAGTTTAAATTTCTATGTGTTTAGTAGAAACAACTTCTTTTGTTGTTTTCTATTATTCCTTTTCTGTGTAGTTTTCTCCTTCATTTAACCCTAAGACGGTAAACCCCGGACTCGGGATGATGAAACTAACGCTATGTATATCAAAATAGTAAAATCAATTAAATAACAGAACACCTGGAAAAGCAGAATGAAAATTAGGTTGAAAATGCTGTTAAAGACTTAAAAATAATTATATATTCCCCATATAATTGCTTATTACATTTTAATAAAAATCTGCAAACTTAGTTTGTAATTTCTGCATTGACTCAAAAACACAGAAAGTGGGAAATAATGATTCACTTAATTGGCTAAGAGTCCAATGAAAAGCAGTTTTGTTTGGAACATAACCTGCAGCCACAGTGGGTCCCCAGGATCAGGTTTGGGAACCACTGTTATATATATACTATCATGGCTGTCCGTTTGTCTGTCCAGGGCTTTAATCCTGTAGCTCAAACCATTTGACCTATTGACCTGAAATTGGGTACACAGATACTCGTGGTGTCTACTATCTGCTTTCAGTGTGATAATTGACCTCAAGGTCAACACAGGAAGGTCAAGGTCAAAAAACAAATAACCTGTAGCCTGAAATTTGGTATACTTATGTTGCTCTGAAACTCTGCACTACAGCTTTATATTAAAAACGAAGGGTTTTGGAATTATTACTCCTTTTATTTTATTTTATTGTAGAATCAACTCTAGCAGCGGGCAGCAGGGACCGTCGTCGGCCAGTACCATCACTTCCTCTACTTATTCATATCCTTAGTCATTGTACACAAAATGGTCCAAGCGAGGTAAAGGTCAAGGGTTTAAGGAGTATGGTCAAGTCAAGTGTATTCACTGCAAGTTATTGTGCAGTCGCTGTTAACTCTCTAGTTTATTATGTTTTACACCACAGAAGCTAAAGGTGTCTGTGATGTACTAAAGGCACTGTTTATAAGCTATCATTCAGATCACCAACTAACGTAGTAGTAGTACACTAAACAGGGAATGGTGTATCACTGCCACAGAATTTGCACCTGTATGACTAATTTTAATACCTGATCTTGAGGCGACCATCACATGACCTCAACCCAATTTGGGTCATGACCCATAGCTTATAAACACTGCAACTATAGTAACGCATTATAACATGCAAAGTGGCATCTCTCATTCTTCTTTTGAAAATTAATATTTACTGTAGTGAATATTGAAAATATTACTCAAGAGTTCTCTAGTTTGTTGTAGCATTCAGTAAATAAAATGTTTTCAGAGGGTTTGGAAGCCATGCTACCAAAACTTCTTTTAGTACATTGTTGAAATGGGTGTCTCTTCTTGAGAATCTTTAAAAATACTTAATGTAAAATCTTTACTCCTTGACTGCACATTTGTTTTCTTCAATTACCTGAATTTCTCTTTATGGTTAATTTTGAAAAAACAGTGTATTTTCTTATTTTATTTCTTGCCTTTTAAAGTGTGCAATTACAAACAATTTATGTGTCACTTGGTGTTCTTGTTCCCTCTTGCCCGGTAAACAGCTGTTGCTGGATTGCACACACTGTTTATTATGTAAAGGTCATCATTTTGATATAGAAATGAATTAGCAATTCTGGCATAAATTGTTATTTCCTCTCATTTCACTTTATTTTTTACATGAATTGTTAATGTTCTTTGTTTTGTTTTCATTTTAAAATTATCTATTGTTTGTAGCTATGAATATGTATACTACAGCCTTTCATATGATTACCTTTCATTTTGAAAGTCCTCACTTGTCAGTTGGAAGCACCTGAACATGATTCTTGATAGTTTATTGTAATCTGGAACTTTATTTACACAGTTACTGTTGAATATTAAAGAGTAACTATTGTAATCAAATAAGGTTTGCTATATTGGTTTGTCTTTCACTTTTTGTTTGTGTGGTGAGTGCAGTGAAAGCTCTGTAGGAAATATTTCTAAGTCAATCAATCAATATCTTGTTGCAAGTATTCCATAAAGTCATTATTTAAGAGGGAATGAAGTTCTTTTCAGTTAATTGAGCTCAAAGTAACATTTAAATTGTTCTTTAAAGACTGTTCTATGTATTAGAGCACTTTTGAAACCACTCAACTTTCAGATCAGTGCAAAACTCATGTACATTTTATGATGGGCACAATTTGAACCTTTCTTTCGATGTAAAAACACAATCTGTTAATGAGGGAAGAGGGTTTTCCAGAAAAGATGTTAGATGTTTCAAAAAGTCCATATCAGTGATAGAATCATACACATCTACATTGACAGAAAGCCTGGAGAACTGTCTTCCACATAGTTCATCTTTATACTTTGTTTTGTAGAATGCACATGATGATTTTTGAGGAAAATACCTGAGAAGATAGAAACATTCAAGCAGGGAAATTTAGAAAAATCTACTCTTTACCACAGGAGGAAATGGGAAAACTTTCTAAGGTCCTAACTTCAAACATTACAAAGGGACTGGGCAAACCCACATGCTATAACAGTAAACATAGAACAAACAAAATAATGGGGGGTTGGGGGAGTATAAAATTTACAAAATACATAGCAAAACAAAGACACAATCCTAAGAAAGATAAATAATATTAAAAATCCAGAAACAAGCAGGAATCAAATTGTAATTTCCAGTGGTGCAAGCTGTACTTTGAGCATGTACTCAGCTGAGGAAACTTCATCTACACTAACTTGGAGCTCTCACTGATGATCTCTGTTTTGAACTTATTTATGTGTTCTGTTCAACCAAGAAATATTAAATGATAAGAAAGTACAAGTACTGAGAACCTGCTAAAGTAAAAACAACTTACTTGTATGGTTAGATATCTACAGATTGAGTGTTTTAGCAACACAGAAGTTTGTCAGCTCTTCTATGCAGGGTTGAAGTTTCTGTGGTTTGATTACTGAAAAGCTGTGATAGCCTATTCTTTGAAGAATTTTGTTGTATTTGACTCAGTTCTGCCTCTGAGTTCAAGATTTGTACATTAATTGATCAATGTTCAGGACCTTTGTCTTGGTTGAAACAGTGTGTAGTGCTAATTTGTATGTAGCCTAGAAAGTCAAGGAAATTGATGCATCCATTCATTTCTTTTTCCATTGTGAATTGGATTGCAGGGAATACGAGTACTGAGAATTCTCAGATCCAGGATCAAGATAGCACATAAACCAGCAAAAACTTTACACACTGTCCTTTTCAATGGCAAAAGTAAACAATCAACCACAGGAAAAAAAAATACAATTTTCATTCCATATATTGCAGCCCAGTGGTACTTGAGAAAAAACATTTAAAAACATTTAAAAATAACAAAATCCCAATCCCCGGGAAGGAAGGCCCAAAGTCTGATATACAAAATAAAAAGTTCCAGGGAAACCCTTTTCTGGGATGCGGGAAAGAAAAAATTCGGCCGACCCCGTTGGGGGTTGTGTTTATTGATGCAGAACAATTAGCCAATACCATCCTTTTTTAAATGGGGAAATAAATACAAAGAGATATATTATAAAAAAAGTGATCACGTGTACAATTGATACTGTTCTCTCACACATACCCATTTTTATATATTATAAAATTTATATATATATATATATATATATTATATTCTACTGCTCAAAAGTGAGGACATTTAAAAACACATCAGTCTCAATGGAAAAGAAATCCTCCTGGAATATAACTTAATATAGACTGGGTAATTGTTAGGCAAAGGATGCATTGTTTGAGGGAAATGAAATGATCAACCTACGAGCCGAATTAAAGGCGTCCAAAAATCAGGTGAAAAAATTTGTGGCAAGCTAGTCCATTTTCCCCAAAATTTATAATCCTCAAAAATCGCAGCCCTTTGTATGGCCCTGCCTTGAAACATCAAACAACATTGGTGTGCTTTCTAATGAGATGACAGATGGTGTTTGGGGATCCTCCCGGGATCTGGCCAGGGCATCACTGAGCCCCCTGGACAGTCTGAGGTGCAACCTGGTGGCATTGGATGGACCAAAAATAATGTCCCAGGTTTTGGATTTAGGTCGGGAAAGTGTGTTGGCCAGTCAATGGTACTTCTTCATCCTCCAGGAACTGCCTGCATACTCTCACCACATGAGGCTGGAATTGTCTGCACCAGGAACCACTGTACCAGCATGGAGGTCTGACAATGGGTCGGGACAATGGAACAAAGGTGCCTTGTCAAGCCTGTAGCGGTTGTGACCTACATGGATATGCCTCCCAGACAATCATTAACCCACCACCAAACTGCTCAGCTGAATGATGTTACAGGCACTAAATTTTTGGCTTTCCGACCCTTTCACTTCTGTCATGTCCAGATGGAGACCTCTCATCTTAAAAGCACAGGGCACAGTGTCATCTGCCAATTCTGGGATTCTATGGCGATGCCAAAGCTCATGCTGCTGGGGAGTGAGCTCCCGGGCCGTTTGAGGACAGGGCCCTTGGGTCCCCTCATGAAGTCTTTCTGGTTGTTTGGTCAGAGACATTCCACCAGTGGCCTGCTGGAGGTCATTTGTAGGGGGGTCTGGCAGTCCATCCTGTTCCTCCTTGCCCAAGGAGCAGATACTGGTCCCCGCTGATGGGTTATGGACCTTCTATGGCCCTCTCCAGCTCTCCTAGAGTAACTGTTGTCTCCTAGAATCTCCTCCATGCCCTTGAGACTGTGCAGGGAGACACAACAAACCTTCTGGGAATGACGCATTGATGTGCCATCCTGGAAGGTTGGACTACCTGTCAACCTCTTAGGGTCAGGTAAAGCTCTCATGCTACCAGTAGTGAGCACTGATGTAGCCAAATGCAAAACTAGTGAAGAAACAGTCAGAAAAGATGAGGAGGGAAAATGTCAGTGGGCCCCCCACCTGTTAAACCATTCCTGTTTTGGGTGTCATCTCATTTGCCCCTCTAGTGCATCTGTTGTTAATTTCATTAACACCCAGCAGCTGAAACTGATTAACAACCCCCCTGCTACTTTAAATTTACCAGATTAATATCCCATAAGTTTCATTGACTTTATGCTATACTCTGATTAAAAGTGTTCCTTTAATTCTTTGAGGCAGTATATATACAGGTAGTCCCCAAAGTTCACCGCAGGACATCTGACCTACGACTTGCAAGCGGGGCTGCAGCTGCGGCGCGCATGCACCTCAGTAACTGCAGCTCCGTCATCTTTACCGGCCTAGGGGCGCTGCAAGTGGTAATGGCTGGGCCGAGGCTGGAGGGGAGTCACGAGAATTTACTTCCGCTGAGCGCAATTACCCGTCCACAGGGTAAACCGGCGCTTAGCCGGTGACCAAGTAGTCCGTCACGGGGCCACAGCTATCTGTGTGCAGGGGCCGGAAGCTTGATGGAACGTTAACACTGCCGCGCCAGCGGCTGCGCCTGCTTGGGCGCCCAGGCTGGATGGAGGCCGGAAGGGAGGCGTTTCACTGCCACACAGCACACACAGCTGCCCCATTCGTTCGATGGGCAGCTGGTGATAAGAGACCCTGGGTTGTTGTGCTGAGCCGTGGGGCGTGGCAAGTGGAAGAGGTAGCGCACCAGCGGTGCGCCGGTGGCTGCATACCTGTTGAATAGGGGTGAGTAATTGGTGATTTCATTACCGACCTTGGCAGCCACCGTGTTCATCGGTGGAAGCGGGCTACAGGCAGCATATACAATGAGTGGAGGTATTGAAGCTGTGTGGAATTGCGGCCGGATGAGTGAACACTTCCTCGCGCTTTTTCGAACAATTCTCTGTAGCGTACCATGCCATGCGGCACAGCAGGAATTTGCATCTCTTATCAAGTGCCATTAGGGCATTGTGCGTGACGAGTGCCTTCCCTTATGGCGGTAACGCGTTACTGTGCAGAAGAGCTCATCTTAACCTTTTTGTCTTCACCCTTCAAAATGTCTCTGAAACCAATTACCATTTTAAGTGCTGGTGATACAGTAAAGAAAAACCATCACCGTTGAAATAAAGTAGGGGAAACATTAAAGGTCAGGGGAGGTGACTCCATCATTCATTATGCGCGGGCGCAGATTGCATGGGCCAGGCAGTAGTTTATATCGCGGGTTGTGCGCGAATGTTCCACTTAGCGTGTTTAGTCTCTCCGTGTGCCATTGTTCTCGGTCAGATGTTTTGTGCATTACATTGTGAACTCTTTGTGCTCGTTTGTTGTGTGATTTTGCGTGTTGCATTAACCCATGGCCTCTAAGCAAGAGTGAAGAGTGTAGGTAGTGTTTGGTGAGAAGAAGGTTAGAAGAAAGGTGAAATCGAATTAAAGAAAGAAATTATTGAGAAAAGTAAATGGCGTGGCGGTTGATGTTACTGATCTTGCAGCAGAGTGCAAAAGAGAGGTTAAAATCAGGTTTGGACTCATTTCACAAAAAACAGAAAGAGAGGCCATTAAAAACTGGCTGATATTGGAAAATGACTTACAGTGTTAACCAGACCCAGAGGCCTCAGGGTGCGGAAGAGGTGGGAGAAACTGTTGCTAGTGTAGTTGGTGAAGCGGCACAGGATAGCATAAGCAAAGAATCAGTATGCAAGAGTAAGGAAGATTCTTTGGCGGGTTTACATTTTAAAACTTTCCACTTCTACTAGTGGCGAGGTGAGAGGGAATTTAAAAGCCAGTAGAGGATTGTTTGAAATGTTTTGCAAGAGAAATTGGCATTCATAGCATGTAGTACTTAAGGCATGGAGAGGCTACTAGTTCCAACGCTTCAGAAGCTACTTGAAAGAATTAAGTGAAAAATTTCACAAAATTGAAGCGGAGGCTGGTGCATCCACATGGTGTTTCCCTTCTTGAGGCATGGTTCAGTGCGGAAGGATCCCGAAGAAGACCTACATTACCACCAGGAAGGCTATACCCAG
The DNA here is from genome assembly GCF_016835505.1 of Polypterus senegalus. Taxonomy (NCBI): domain Eukaryota; kingdom Metazoa; phylum Chordata; class Cladistia; order Polypteriformes; family Polypteridae; genus Polypterus; species Polypterus senegalus. The sequence continues at coordinate 7,010 of NW_024383249.1, forward strand.
CCATAAACCAATGAAGGAGCTAATGGTGACATAAAAATCAAACCACTAGTCATTTTACAATTTGAGAATCACTTGTGCTTTCAAGCAGCACAAGTATAAGAAACAAAGCCAGACTGACCCATGCGTTAGCCGAGGGGCAAACCCACAAAGAGATTTGTGTCTCAAGGTTATGTTTTTGGAATGGCGCGCGCGGCTGCCTTGAAGCGACATCTTAAAGAATAATCTGCCTGAAAAATGCCTTCTTGTGATGTACAATCCACCGAGCACACACTCAAAATTTGGTTGTGACCATGAATTTCTTTACGGTAGGGTCACCGTTATATACACGGCTCACGACTCCCTCTTTGCCGCGTAGCCGGTTGTATGTCTCCAGATTTTGGGCTGCATCTTGCCGGGGACTCGGCCGGGTGAACGTAGGCCGAGGGAGGCGCGTCACGACCACCGAAGGTTCTGGAAAACCATTTTAATATGGATTCATTGCATCAACCTCATCGATCAAAGCCTGGGAAGATGTCACATACTGGACCCAGCGAACTTCGACCTGGAAGAAACATTGGCCTGAGAATTACAATTCAGCCCACAATACAATTTATTTTTGTATAGCCCAAAATCACACAAGGAGTGCACTTGTGGGCTTTAACAGGCCCTGCCTCCTGACAACCCCAGACTTGACTCTCTAAGAGAACAGGAGAAAATCTCCCATAAAAACCAGTAGGGGAAAAATGGAAGAAACCTCAGGGGAAAGAGGCAATTCAAAGAGACCCCTTTCCAAATTTGGGATGGGCATACAATGGGTGTCAAAGAAGGTCAGCCTGGCCACAATACAATACACACAAGAACAGAAGACAAATCCCTCCAATGCAGTATACAAATAAAAATTTTAGAGGTAATAGCGGCGGGAATTGTAGTAGATGATGTAGTATATGATTTGGTTTGTGAGTCCTGGAACATCATCAATCAAACTACCCCCATTTGGCATTCCACTGGCTGAAACAGTGCTGGGCCAAATCCTGATAGAAAGGACCCTCTTTCCCACAATTCCCTGCGATCTTCCATCAGGGGATGATGACTTTACCTTAGGAGAGCAAAACAACTTGGCAGGTGTGCTGTGGCATAAGTGTATAAATAAATAATCTTAATATATATTTTAAATATTTTTAAAGTAGCTGCCGTAGAAAGGTGTGGGCACCTGGTCCGAGCATCTCTCAAAGTGCATTATAATGTGATATTCAGTGATCTAAATTGTTTTCCGTTTTTATTTGATATTCAACTGGTCTAGTGAACCTTTTGTTTACTTCAAGCATAAAGTATCTTCATATTTTGAAGCAGAATTACAATCTAGATGTAAGCACTTTGTTTTTGTCTCGAGTGCGTTGGCACAAAGAGCGAACTAAATCAAATGTAATTAAAGTAGTGATTAGGAAATAACTTAATTTAATGGAGCAATATTTAGGGTTTTGAGATTTCAACTTTATAAGTTATAATTTAAAATCTAATGTGTGTGGTTATGATTATGAGTTGGACCTTTTTGACAATCTGACAAAATCCGTTTGTAAATGAAGTGTCAGTTTCCGCATGTTGTACATTTAAGTAAAATGGTACTCAGTGATCATGATTGCTCTAGCCAAATCGGATGAGAGGTTACTAAATTCGAGTCATTCACAATGAATATAGCCCTGGTGGTCTGTAGAATAGCACTATAACTGTGTTGGAATCTGTTTTAATATTGAAGAAATGGGTATAAAGGAATTGTAAACTTGCTTTTCTAGATTTTTACAGGGGCGTGATTTTGCATTTCTTACAATGAATTATCAAGTTCCAGACTCTGCGATAATGATTTCATAAAGTTTCTTTATTTATAAATCCTAATAATTTACATGAGTTTAGAGCATAGAAACCTGTTTATGATGGCTACAAATACATTTTTTTAACATATTATTGGGAGCCCTCTAGACATGAAATAACACCCTTTAGTCAAAAGTTTAGAAAACTGTGCTCCATGACAAGACAGAGATGGCAGTTATTTCTCACAATTAAAAAGAATGTAAACATATCTTTCTCTTCAAAGAATGCAGAGAGAGAGAGAGAAAAAAGTAAACAATCAAAAATCCAATAGGGCGTATTTGGGCTTTTAAATTTGAGGGAAGCGCGTCGGCCATGAGAAAGAGGATCAAAATGTGAAGGTAATTAAATGTTTTAAGAAGGAAGTAAATTATCTTCCTATGACATATATCCACCCTCGTGAGGAATGGAAGGAATGTCGAGAGTGAGAGAGAGAGAGAGAAAAGCAAACAATCAAAAGAGTAAATACTGGGCTGTTGGGCTTTTAAAGGTATGTAAATTATATCAAAATTTAGGGTTTTAATTTAATACATATCACGATGCTCTGGTTTGAACTGTAAATGTCATGTGTAGAAGTCCCTTGGCGTATAAGGAAATCAACTGGGCAAACAAATTGAGGAAGCATGTACCATAAATTAAAAAGACCCATTGTCCGCAGAAATCCGCCAAACCAACCAAAAATCTTTTCCCTTGACCATATGTTTAGATATGGCGTTGAAATCATGATGGAGTGAAACGCGAAAGTCCCGAGCGCGTCGCCGTAGTGATGCGTTTGAGTGGAGTCCTCAGAGCCAAAGGAATCCTCCTGGAGCTTATGAAGAGCAGTATCTATCTGGTGACACACCTCAGCGGCTAGGGAGACGGTGTGCGTTTACTAAAAGCCAGGTTTCAGTTAGAAGGCACAGATCAGATTTTGTACTTAATATAATATAATTTACAAAACAGCTTTACTGCCAAAGAGGGGCAAATATTCCATAAGCAATTTAAAACTGCATAGCTATTTCTGGGCACAGATACGTGCTTTAATTTGAAGTAGGTTTTTAACCCACAGATGCCTTGTGGAGAGTCTGGTTTTATCCCTTGGTCTAATTATACAGTGAAACCTGGTTCCGCGAGAGCGTCTCCGTTAAGGCTGCCTTCGGTTCCGCATTGAAAGATTCCTTCCAGCTTTTGCCTCCGGTTCATGACCACACCTCGGTATACCAGAACAAAGGCCGTTTCCGCACCGGTTGTCGCGCACCCTCTGGTTTTCCGCATGTGTTGCGTGTTCTCAGTCAGGCATTACTTGCCTGCTAAATCAGGGGCTGTGCGTGACGCTTGCGGCGGGGGCGGGGGTATGGCAGAGAGGATGCAGCGCACCTGCCCTGGCTGGTTCATTGCTCTCAGTCAGATGTCGCGTGCTACTTCGAGCTCTCTTTGTGCTCACGCGTGTTTTGCCTTTTACGCGTTTCGCTTCGCGGCTTCTAAGCAAGGGCAGAGTGTTGAAGGTTTGGAAATTGAAATCCCAGGTAAAGAAAGAAATTATTATTGAAAAGTTTGAGCATGGCGTTAGGTATTTACTGATCTTGCTGCCGGTACAAAGTCGAAATCCTACGATTTGACTATTCTAAAAAGCAGAAAGAATCTATTAAAGCGGGTGATATTGCAAAAGAAAGAGGTTACAGTGTTAACTGGGCGGGAGCTTCAGAATTAGCGGAGATTGGAAAACTGCGCGTTTTGTACTTTTGAATTTGAGGAACCCCGTGCTTTCAAGCAGCACAATGTAAAACCAGAATGCCAGTAATGTGGAGACAGGAAACCGCGAAGGGGTTGGGTCACAAGAACTTTTTGGAATGGCTGCATGAGGCTACGGCTCCCACCAGCTAAGCAGCTAAAACACCAGGAAGCAGAAATCACAAGGAGAAAACCCCTAGAGGCCATTTGGGGCTAGATGGCTGGGGTTGGGGTTTGGTAGTTTTGTATTCTGGATTTTTCAAAGATTGGTCATTTTTCAGTTTGTAGAAGCATTGAATTGTTGCAATGTTACTTTTTCTATTTTTTTTTTAGATGTTAGCTTTTTCCTGTGCTTAAAACTCATTAAAGTGTTTACAGATGGAGTAGTTCATAAGCGTGATTGAATTGCAATGTTACTTTTCTCTTTTTTCAAAATGTTCTTTTTTAAACATGGTAAAACTCATTTTATAAAAAATGTTTACTGGCGATCGAGGAATGTAAAGGGGGCCTAAAATAAGGAGTGTGATCTTATTTACTTTTTGAGTTTTAGCAGTAAGTTTAGTTTTAAAGTAGCGGAGTTTGTTCTATTGTTCCTTTTTTTCATGGTGGCAAGCTCCATTTTAAAAAGGTGTTTTGGCGTGCGAAGACTTTAAAGTTAGCCAGCGTGATCTCTGATCTTCCTTTTGGATTTGCTTGTAGTTGGTTTTTAAATACACTTGGTTGTTCTAATGTTTCTAGCACTCACTGTACTTAAAACTCATTTTAAAAAGTGCTCCCGCATTACCTGCTGACAGGGGAGGGGTGGGTGGTGTGTGTGTGTATGCGTGCTACAGAGAGAGAGGCCTTGGCGAGTGCCTGCTCGTGTAGCTGAGCAGGGAGCCTGGGTGTTTGTGTCCAGTGTTATTCCAATGTTTTTACATTAGTTTACTGTACACTGTGCATTCTATGAATTAATTAACTATATTTGTGCCCAATCTTTACATATATTTACATATTTTGCATACAGTTTATGCGGTCTGGAGCAGATTAATTGTATTTACACTTACAATCCTATAGGAGGAACTTCTTGGTTTCCCGACCAACTGATTCTGACCAAAGTTCTGGAGCAGTGTGGTGCGTGAACCGGTTCTGTACACCTTATTTTTGGTTATCAAATTTAATTTAAAGGTTTGTATAAAGGCCGAAATTTGCTGGATGCCCACACAGCAGGGAATGCGTTCCTGAACAGGATTTAGAAGGTGAGCCTCTCTATTTGTGGATGAGATTGTGTCCATGGGTAAAACATGGGTCTTGAGTGGGCAATGAGGGACACTTTGAGGGGGCTGGTCCTGGATCACAAGGAGGAGCTGGCTACAGAGGAACTTGATGAACTCCAGCAGGAGCAGCATAAGATGCTCACCGAGGAGGCAGTCCTCAGGGGAAGAAGAGGAAAGAGGCGGTTATAAAAGTGATATAATAAAACGTCATTGAAAAATGGAATGAGTGCCAGGATTTTTTCGAGAAGAACCACCCTGACAAAGTGGTTGTGAAAGGTGATAAACATGATGAAACGACCATGTAAGTCTACGCATTTCTGAAGTTTAATGCGGCGAGGAGAAAGGCAAGTCACATTAGACGCTATTTAGCAAAGTCTGATCCACCAGCTAAACAGCTAAAAACACCAGAAACGAAATAATCACAAGAGAAAACACCTGAGAACATCCCTCCATTCGCGCCCAGAGGGACTCTCCCTCAAACTGTAACCTCCCTCTCTACCGGCTTCCTCCTCACTTCCTTCTTGCCAGAACTTGAGCTCATACAAGGTTAGTTTTCTTGGTTGTTGTTTATGGTTGGTTTTTGTATAAATTAAGGATTTTTCTAATTTCATTTTATTTCCTTGTGTTTAAAACTCATAAAAAGTGTTTGTGGCCCGGATCAATATTTTTTACATTTGTAGTTTACTATTACACCAACATTCTGTGGTATAGTAACTATTTATTAGCTTAAAATGCTAAAAATATATATATATATATATATATATATATATATATATATATATATATATATTTTACATATACGGATACGTGCGGTCTGGAGCGGAGTAATTTATATTTACATAAATCCCATGGGTTTATGTAATTTAGTTCGGAGTCATGACTAAATCAGGTTGCGACCAGAGTTTTGGAACAAATTACGACCGTGACCCAAGGTTTCACTGTGTATATGTGTGTATATTGTATATATACACACTATGCATCTGCGCTCTTACTTGTGACAAAGTACTGTAAAATTTTTTATTAAGAAGAAAATTAAACCTTTTTACTAAACTGAGGAAAATATACCAATAATTATTTGTTGAGGATCTCTTTGTATAATACCACATTTCCTTGATTGAAGCCCTCCGATTTAATATATTGTTAAGCTGTGCTGAGCCTCTTGAGCATGCTAGCGTACAGTTATGCATATGAACAGTAATCTTGTTTCAAATCTCACAGCTTGGATTGCTGCTGTCATAATCGGTTTGAGTTTCATGGTTTGTTTCAATTACAACAGTATTTGTAGGACTTGTATTGAAGAGACATTGGCATCTGTCAGCGTTGTAAGTACACAACGGTTTCATCGATAGCTATAAAACCAGCTTTTGAGAGTTGGAAACATTCATAAACATCAAAGTGTCCTCTACTGAAATGGAGTCACCTGTCGATCCTAAGATGTTTTAGAGGCATTGTTGGCAGTTGTCGAGAAGGGTGTAAAATATTTAGCCATTTGGGTACATGGCAGACAATTCAGCGTGACCATCAGCTCACACACATGCAGATGCATAGGTGAAGGGCTTAAGCATTTCACTGTTATAGTGCTCCTGTGTAGTATAGTATCTCTATTACCGTCATCAATTACACCTTGAACCTGTCCCAGTCATTCAATACATAAGACACACAATGTTCCTCCGAATATCAAGAATGATCCTGATATGGCCGTACAATATGTAACAAAGAGAATGGAAAAGGCGGGTGCCATCTCACAGGCGTAAAACCACTTTCGGTAAGTGACAGTTCTTTGATGATGGTGATCACCTCGATGGAGCATGTTAATAGGGGTATATGGTTGGATGATAAGGAAATTGATACCTGAACAATGTAAAGTAAAGTCTAAAATACCCACAAACAATAACTATAATATTAATAAATGAACAATAAAACAGAGGGAGAAGCCGTGGATTAAATAAAAAGGCTGTAGTTATCAGCGGGGGAGGCGTGAATCCGTGGCCGAAGCAAGGGAAGGGAATGTAGAGACTGGAGTGGCCGGATGGCCCCTATATAGACAGGCAGCCAACAGCGTGGGAGGCGTTGGGATGGGGGATAGCACGCCTCACTGCGATTGACAGAGCTGCAGGCTATGGGCACGTGTGTATATATATATATATATATATATATATATATATATATATATATATATATATATATATATATATACATATATATATATATATACATATATATATATATATATATATATATATATACATATATATATACATAAGTAAATTCAGTTAGCGTTAGGAACCCAGCGTACAAAATTTCTTGAAGATGGGCCCATAAGTAACAAAGACCGTTTAAGAAAAGTTCAATATGGCCGGTCGACAGTGGCATCATACCACCGAAATAAGTACACCCAAAATTTTAGCCTTCCTACCACCACCGGGGAAGTTGGAGAATTATTGGCGTTTGAAAGTTTAATATGGCTGACTGACAGTGAGGGTGTCATACCACCGAAATAAGAGATGCGTACATTGGTTTCGGTTAAGCGCAGGGGAAGCCACCTACAAATTTCGTGAAGATGGGGCCATAGATAAGAAGTTCAACATAAGCGGGCGTTGTTGACCGTTATGATGACTTATTCTGGCGTAGAATTTCTAAATGAAACCTGCTTAACTTTTTGTAAATAAGTTGTAAGAATGAGCCTGCAAATTTCAGCCTTCTACCATGGGAAGTTGGAAAGTGCTTGATGAGTCAGTGGCGGCTTTTGCCTTTTGATAGTGTACTAGCAGAATACCAGCAGTAGTGTGTTAAAGTTATGAAAGAAAAAGCAAACATTTTAAAAGTAACATAGATGATTGTTGAAATGTAATTGTTTTGTCGGTGATATGAGTATTTATTTGTCATATCTATCTATTTATATATATTTATATATATATATCTGTTTATATATATATATATATATATATACATGTAAAAGAAAATACCTATGATTTGTAGCGGAGTAAAAGAAACATTTTAATAATAACGTAACATGATTGACAATGTAATTGTTTTGTCATTGTCATGAGTGTTGCTGGCATATATATATATATACACACACACAGACACATATATAAACATATATATATATATATATATATATATATATATATATATATATATATCTATACTAATAAAGGCAAAGCCCACTCACTGACTCACTCACTGACTCATACTAATTCTCCAACTTCCCATGTGGGTGGAAGGCTGAAGTTTGTGGAGTTCATTTCCACTTACAGCTTCCATACAAAAGTTGCAGGGTTTTATATCCCGAAATTCTAAGCGTAATGGTCATAACTGGAAAGCTGTTTTTCTCCATGCTGTAATGGAGATGGAGAAGCGGCGCCGTGGGGAGTTGCGTGTGACATCATCACGCCTTCAACGTAATCCGCGGTACATAGAAAACCAGGAGAGACCTCCAAAAGCGCTGAAGAAAACATGCATTATATAACTTAGAAACGAAACAATAAGAAGCGGCGGTGAGCATATACAACCATATTTATGGGTTTACTGCGCCGAACAAAGCCGCGATGTAAACCTACACTTTAAATTAAGTTCATAGACAGGCTGCAGCTGGCGTTTGTATTGGTACCTGCCCATATAAGGCCGTCCGTCAGCGGCAATCCAATAGCAAACTCCACTAAATATTCGCGGGTTAAGGACTGTGCTTATGCAGAGGAAGATAAGAGATAGTCCGGGGTGGTGTTTGGTACAAAAACTCGAAATACGAGAGAAAGTTTTAACTGCCAAGAACTAGGTAACATTAAAATACAGCCATGGACGCCTTGCGAGGATGGCACCAGCACAGCTAGGAGGCGCGGTATGTACACGCCCGGAGCTGTTATTCGTGAACTGGCAGTGCACAGATAAAAGCAACAGTTCCAAAAGTAGCTGGGCAGAGCTGATTTACAGTTAGAAAAGGCAGCAAAAAATAGCAAGGCGTCTGATACATAGAAGCATATTCATAAATCCAGCTACTGCGGAAACAAAGCACCGCAGTGGAAAAAGAGGTAGATATCCTGCTAAGGAGGGCAATTAACAAAAACCCAAAGTATATTTTGGTGTGGTAAAACCGGTGAAAGAGGCGAGCTGTTTCAGGTTGCGGTAAGAAACAGATGATGGAATGAGCGCATATTATTTTAGCGATTGACAAACGGAATGCCGGCGGGCGCATCCTACAAACTGTTACGTTGAAGAAATAATGATAATCAAATCATGGTGACAGCAACACTCAGTAACACTCCTAGAAGCAAATACACCGTATGGCAAGCCCAGTCACTTGTGCGTGTTTTGAAATATTCCCTTTTTCTTTTTCTAGGTTTTAACACACACTACTTCTCCTTTCGATACGGGTATATATATATGCCATACTCATCCGTCCTCGAATAATGGATAACTGTGCCATCAATAAATTTTTTTTTGGTAAAGCCATACTCAGTGTATTCATTAGATGAGCGGTAAATTAAGGCGGGAGATTTGACGTGTGGGAGCATGCAGGCTTGCGGTGCGTCAACTCCTATGGTGCTGGCGATCACATTTTAAAAATATATATTTTTACCAGTTCCTTTGATGCCATGTGTCAAACTCAAGGGCGCGGGCCACATCCGACCCAGTGCATAATTACTATCTAGCCCTTGAGATCATTTTATATACTGTATTATTATTAATGGCCCAGGTATATGGCGCTGGTAACACAATAAAATACAGATCTCATAATGCTGGCGCTTCAGCTGCCTTACCCGGTTTTACTTACGCGTGATATCAAGTCCCAACATGTTGCAAGTTAATGCGAAACAACTCACCGTGCTAGAGAAAAGTTGGGATTCTGAAAATAGAGCCTTTAAAACCACGTGGGAGGCTGAGTGTATGTTTTACTGAACCCGTGCAATACCATTTTGTGGAGCTAATGTATGGCTGTAATTACAGAATTTAATCTAAAGGCGGCACTATGAGACAAAACATCAAGTAACCTGAATGCAATGCAGAAGATACAGAAAGCAGAAGAATTAAATAAGAATCTGACTGACACTTCAGCCCCAGGGCGTTTTTACAGGTGCACAATCACAAAAGTGATTTTAGAGTAAAGCTGCTTTATAGGAGACACGAAATGCACCAATTTGCAAGTACTTACTTTCCCCTGTTGCCAAGTAATGTTGAACCAAAGTATCGCATACGGTTGTTCCCAAATAAGCACTTTGCTGATAAACTGGCGCACTGCGCACTGAGTTTACCTGGGCGCTTTGGTGACTTTGAAGAACAAAAAGTCCGTCTACATGCGGCTCGAACCTTGTGCATGTTTGGTAGCACATATCTGTGTGAAAGTCTTTCTAAGTGATAAAGACTAACAAAACAGCACACAGAATCAACCTCACTGATGAGCACCTGCACATCCATCTGAGAATCTCACACAACACAGAACCTCACACCAAACATAAACGAATTTGTTGCCAAAAAAAGATGCCAGGGCGTCCAGCTCTAAAATGACATATGAGCAAGACAACTGAATGATTTGATTTGTTATTGCTGAAAGGAACACATTTTATTTATATTTCAGGTTTTGTTATGCAGCATGTTCATATTTGAATTTGTATAATTTTGACAGGATATATTTTTATGGAAGCAAAATCTTTTGGGATATTTAAAATCTAAGTTTATTTTTTATATAAAATTACATAAGAGTAAAGAAATTTGAATGTTTGTTCTTTTAACGTTTACTTTATTTCTAACTTGTATAATTTAGACAGGATATATTTTTATGGAGGCAAAATATTATAAGTTGTTTAAGGTTTGAGTTGATTTATTCAGAATAATATTCCTGTCTGTTTTACCATTCCTACCAAGATATTTCTGTCGACTAAATAAAAAATTCCTATTTAAAATTTAAATAGAACTTGAACAAATCGATAGTTCATAATATCACTACGAGACTTTGCGTAGGGCGGGGTTATCCATTTTAACAAACAGTATTGCACTGATCTGAAATAGCTGTGTGTGTATATATGTAGATTATGTATGTATATGTATATATATGTTTATATGTGTGTGTGTGTATGTATGTATATATATATATGTGTATATATATGTGTGTGTATTATTATGTATATATGTATATATATGTATGTGTGTATATATGTATATATATATATATATATATATGTATGTGTGTGTGTGTGTAAATATATATATATATATATATATATATATATATATGACAACAACACTCATCACTCACAACAGTGAATAAAACAATTACATTGACAATCATGTTACGTTATTTTCAAAATGTTTCCTTTTCTTTTCATTGCTTCTTTACACATACTTCTTCATTCTCTGGCCTTGGTATTTCTAGTTTATATATATATATATATATATATATATATCTCTATATATATATATACACACATATATACACAGTTATATATATATATATACATATACACACACATACATATATATATACATATATATATATATATATACACATACTGTACCATATATATATATACATATATATATATTAGGGAGTGAGACTTTCGATTAAAAATTAATCAATTAATTAGAGGCTGTGTAAAAATTAAAATCTTGATTAATGCATTAATATGTCATACAAATAGAAATTTGCCCCAAATGTAAATGTTTTTTAATTTAAAGTGTTTTAGTGGGTGACAGAATCAAATAATGAACATGCATGAATATTTGTAAACTGAAGCTGTTTTTAATTTCTGAAAAAAGCTTTAAACTGCTGCATTTGAATTCAAAACAGAAACAAAAATATCATCCCTGGTTAAAATTGGGCGGACTTAAAGGCCAGTGGTAGTTTAAGTACTTTAGGAGTACATTTTCAGGAATAGTATTGTCTTTAAATAATGTAACCAAAATTTAAAGCAAAAGGTCGTTTTCTTTTAAAAAAATGAAAACATGTTTTGACCGCTCAAACTCTGGTAACCTTACCCAAAATTATTTTTGTACATTAGGCTAAAACAGTGTATCTTGAACATTTGTAATTAATGTAATTAGAATTACTACGGTCACAGAAGTCAATGACCCCCAATAAACCCAAAGCCCGCTTTTGTAATGCATCTAATTTTGCTTGTTTTTTCAGTGTGCAAAAACCATGTTTTTATAAAGGCTTTGTTTGGGTGTGAAATGACCCAGTCTTAGGAGGGGCCCTTTATTCGCTTTGTTTCCAAGTACTGCATTATGAATATGATTGTATGTATAAAGGCGCTTATTTTTTTTTGCTGCCTTCTAAATTGTGTATGGTTTTTTTCAGCACTCTCTTTGTTTTTTTGTCTGTCACTGTGTCATTTCCCCTGACAGCGGGGTCTTGCATAAAAAGGTTCACAGCTGTACCCCATCTCGTGTAATGTCAGTTTGGGCATTTAAAAAGTTTCTCCCAGGTTTGCTGAGTTTGTGCCAAACACCACTCTGACCATCTAAACCTTTCGCAAAGCACAGTCCCCCCGTGAATTTTGGAGGGTTTGTTTGGGGGGTGGGCGACCTTATGGAGGGCACTAAATTACAACCCTAGTGGCACCCTTCTATGAACTTAATTTAATAAAAATTTACGTTCCGCCCGTGCTTTTTTTCCAGTAGTTTACTTATGAATATCTTGTTGTATGCATCATTTGCTTAATAATTTTTTTCTGCCTTCTCAATTTTTAAATGGCGTTTTTGCTCATTCTGTTTGGGTTCTTCCTTTTTCTCTTTCCAGGGTAGTGTCCCCCAAAAAACCCCGCCCCCCCCCATCTCAACTCAACCCATTTTTGGGGAAAAAATAGTTCAGTTATGACCCTTCGGGTAAATTTTGGGAAACCTCCCCAACTTTTGTAAGAAAGCTGTAAGGAATCGCCAAATTTCAGCCTTCTACCTACGGGAAGGTGGAAATTAGTGATGGGTAGTGGGGAGGGGCTTTGCCTTTTATTAGTATACTACAAAATACCAGCCTTTGGGAGAAAAATGTTTAAAGAAGTTATGAAAATGAAAACAAACTTTTTAAAAAATAGCTAAGATGATTGTTAATGTAATTGTTTTGTCATTGATATTGGTGTTTTTTCATTTTATCTATTTATATATATCTGTATATATATATATATATATATCTGTATATATATTTTCTGTATATACTGTTTATATATATATATATATATATATATATATATATATATATATCAAAATACCTGCGATTGGCGCGGGAGTAAAAAAAAAGGAAACATTTTAATAAAAATAAATGATTGAAAATTAATTGTTTTTATTGTCATGAGTGTTGCCATATATATAAAATATATATATATATATATACATCTATAAAAATATATATACACAGTTATATATATATACATATACCAACATACATATATATATACATGCTGTATATATACATTTTATATACTGTATATACACATTTATATATACAAATCTACATATATATATCCACATATATATATATATATTAGGTGGGACCGATTAAAAATTAATCAATTAATTAGAGGCTGTTTTAATCTTGATTAATGCTTATGTTCCCCGTAAATTTGCCCCAAATAAAATGGTTTTAATTTAAAAGTGTTTTGGTAAACAGAATCAAATAATAAACATGTACATGAATATTGTAAACTAAGCTTTTTAATTTCGGGAAAAAAAAAAACCTTTTTAAACTGCATTTGAATTCAAAACAGAAACAAAATATCACCCCTGGTTAAAATTGGGCGGGCTTAAAAAAAAAATGGTATTTTAAAAAGTACTTTAAGTAGATTTTCAGAATATATTGTCTTTAAATAATAAAAACCAAAATTTCAACAAAAAATGCGTTATTCTTCTGAAAAATAAGTCAGAAACATAAAAGGTAATTTGCCCAAACTTTCTTTAAACTCAGTAACCTTAGCCAAAATTATTTTTTTTAAATTTGGCTAAAACGGGGAGATCATTGAACATTTTGTAATTAGATGTAATTAAAAACTAAGTCCGGGAAATCCAATGATCCCATAAAACCACAAAATCGCTTTCTGTAATGCATCTAATTTTTTCTTTTCAGTGTGCACAAAACCATGCTTTTTTTAAGGGGGGGTGGGAAATGATCAGTCGTGGGGCGGCTTTATTCCCCTCAACATTTTGAGCTGTGATGTGTGCATCAGTGTAATGGGTGTACCCGGAAAAAATCATTGACAAAAATTCCCCTTTGCTTGGAATTGAAAGTGTGATTAAATGCGTTATTTTTAGCAGCGTTATAGTCATGCGAAACTTCTCATGTGCTTGTGCTAATAAAGGGAAACATTTAAAAATAGCGTAACATGATTCTGCGTTAACGAATATTTTTTTATGGGCCCAAACCAAAAGGAGATCCGAAGGGAAAATGAAACGTAAACGTTTTCATACTCAAATCCCCTCTCGGGGTAACCTGAATTGGCATTGAGGGCTCTAAATTGAGCCACAGAATGTGAAAATGTCTATCTTGGAGTATGTACTGTGATAGGGAGATATATATACATTTAAAATATACCAGGTTTTTCCCGTGGAAGTAGAAGTTATGAAAAGGGGCATTTTAAAAATAGCTAACATGATTGTCAATATACAGTAATTGTTTTTTGGGGGTTTTTTGAATTTCTGTCATCAAGGTTTGATTATCATTATTTCTTTCAATCAAAAATTATTTTTTTCGATTTTTTTTTCAAAGGACATTCCGTGTTTGCAATCGTTGAAAGTGGCAGGTTTCATTCATCGTTGTTTCTTTTCATCAATAAACAGCTCGTCTTCTTCTTTATCTGAGACCGACACACTCTCCGGGTTTTACACTGTCTTCCTTTAGCGGGACATTGACTTTTTCCACCCCTGTGCTTTGTTTCCCGTGGCATTTATGAATACATCAGGCGCTTCATATTTTTGCTGCCTTTTTTAACTGTGAGTGGTTTTGTTGCTCTTTGGAACTGTTTCTTTTTATCTTACTTTTTCGTCAGTTCCCTGGCCACTTTTGGTTTTACGAAATGAAAGGTTCCCCGCTGTGCTTGCCATCTCGTGCTATGTCCATGCTTTATTTAATGTTACCTTAGTCCCGGCATTAAAAACTTTCTCCCCATTTGTGAGTTTGTGTCAAACACCCCCACCTTAACTTCCTCTGCATAAGCACAGTCCTTCACCCTGAATATTTACCCGTGGCAGTTTGCTTTGGTTCGTGGGTGACCCTAGAGCAGGCACTAAATTAAAGGCCCGGGTTTAACCTGTCTATGAACTTAATTTAAAGTTAAAGGGTTTTCATATGCTTTGTTTCAGTAGCGAACTTCCTTTTTTTTTTGTTTAAACTGCCTTCTCAATTTAAAGTGTTTTTTTTGAGGGATTTTTGAGGTCTTCCTGGTTTTCTATGTACCCTTTTCTTTTATTCCCTGGGGGTGATGATGTCACCCAAACTCGCCCCCTTTTAAGCTCATCTCCATTACAGTAAATGGAGAAAAACTGCTTCCCGTTATGAATTTGGGGTGAATTTGATATAAAACCTGCCCACTTTTTGTAAAAAAGCTGTGGTCCCTCCCCAAAATTTTAGCCTTCCACCCACCCGGGGGAAATTGGAATGTAAGGGTCAGTGAGTGGGGGAAGGGGGAGTGAGTGAGTCGTGGGAGTGAGTGGTGAGTGGGGCTTTCCAAATTTGTATAGACTAGCAAAATCCAAACTTAGGGAAAAAGTGTTAAAAACAATGAAAAAAAAAGGGGCATTTGAAAAAAGCTAACCCCGATTTCAATGTAATTGTTTTTTTCACTGTTTTGATGATGAGTGTTTTTCTTTTATATAATATATATTTACACACACACACATAAACAAAAATATATATATACATATCTATACATATACACATATATACATACATATATATCTACATATATACACACACAAATATATAAACATATATATACATATACATACATATCTACATATATACACACACAGCTATTTGTATAATCAAAAAGCTGTTTGTTAAAGCGATTGATTTTCCGCTCTTAGTGCAATAACAAATCAAATCATTCAGTTGTCTTTGCTCATATGTCATTTTAGAGCTGGGCGCCGGCATCTTTTGGCCACAAGTTGTTTCTGTTTGGTGTGAGGTTCTGTGTTGTGGAGATTCTCAGGATGGATTGCGGTGCTCATCAGTAGGCGACTCCTGTGTCTGTTTTGTTAGTCTTTATCACTGGAGAAGAGCTTCTCACACAGATATGTGCTACCAAACATGCACAAGGTTGACCTCATGTAGGCCGGACTTTTGTTCTTCAAAGTCACCAAGCGCCCCTGCAAACTCAGTGCGTAATAACTCTCCGCAATAACTTGCAGCATCATAAGGTAGACTTGATTAACTTCGGTAAGTGTTAGACAAGGCAGCTGAGCGTGCATTATGGGGTCTGTAGTTTATTGTTTTACCAGCGCTTCATATACCGGGCTTTAATAACAATAATACAGTATTCAAAATGATCACCAGGGCGGATATAATTACCCGCCCCGGGGGAGTTTGGCACATATGGACTAAATAGAACTTGAAAAGATATATTTTTCAAATGTGATGGCCAATTCAGATGAGTTGGCGGCACTACCTGCATGCCTCAATAAGTCATCCTCCTCAGCTCTTACTTTTTACCGTTCATCTAATGAATACACTGAGTATGGCTTTACCAAAACAATCATTGATGGCCGAATAAAGTATCCATTATTGAGTATGTGGGGGATATATATATATACATATATATATACCCCGGACGGAGAAGTATGTTAAAAGGTAGAAAAGGGGAACATTTTAAAAATAGCTAATGACTGTCAATATACAGTATTTGTTTTGTGGTTTATAGAGTGTTAAGGTTTGATTATCATTATTTCTTTCAATCAGGTTATATTTGAGGATGTTTGTGTAAGGGCATTCGTGTTTGTCAATCATTGTAAAAATGACGGTTTCATTCATCTGCACTGTCAATAACAGTTTTCTTTTTATGA
>NW_024383250.1:0-5154 GCF_016835505.1 Polypterus senegalus
TTTTGAAAAAAGAAAGGGCCTCTTTTTTTTTGAAGGGCTGCCACCCCACCCTCCTATTTTTTTTCTAAAAACTTTTTCCGCTTTTGTTGAGGCCTCCGGGGGGGCCAAAACCCCCTTTTTAACGGGTTTCCCCCGGCCAAACCCCCCACACCAAACACAGAAAACCCAGTTAAACACCCATGTCTCACAGTTTCCCAATGAACCTCCGGCCCCCACCAAAAGGTTACATTCCCGGTTTGTATTTTAAAATTTTTCCCGCACAAACCAGCTGGAAGCTTATGCAACTGTCATAAGGGGTTAAAAATATATTTAACACATTTTAAAAGAAAAGGGAATTTTGTCATCAGTTCCGGTACACCTTAATTTGCCCCACTTTACCCTTTAACCCCCTTTGGAAAAGGGGAAAAAAAATGGGTTAAATATGAAAACCCCCATTCCCAAAAATTGTTTTAGAAAAATACTCAGTGTAATCCCCTTTCCCATTTTAAAATTTTTTTCCGCCACCACCATGATTTAAATGAATGGTAAAAAGAAAGCGGGGAGGGTGACTTTTTGGGGATATATTAACCAACACTCATGACAATGCAATCATGTTACGTTATTTTTAAAAATTTTCCCTTTTTTTTTTATTTTTTAACACACTTCTCCTCGGCGAGGGGTGTTTTTATATATATATATATATATATATATGAGATAAAATGGGTAGAATTATAGAGATAGAGATAGAGATGAGATAGATATATATATAATATGTATGTGTGTAAAACTAAAATTAATAAAACAAACCTCACTCACTGGATCATACTTTTCTCCAACTTCCAGGTAGACTGAAATTGGGCTATTCCTTACAGTTTACTTACAAAAGTTGGCAGGTTTCTTATTCAAATTTCCCGGGATAAGGCATAAAACTGAAGTTATTTTTCCCATATAATGTAAGGGAGTCTTGATTTGGGAGATGGCGGGGCGGAGTTTGTGTGACATCATCCCTCCCCTAAAACGTGAGCACAAGGAAGAACCCAAAACAGCGATCAGCACAAAACGTCATTTCACAATTAGAGGCAGAAAACATTATAAGCAAATGATGCATAAGCATATTCATAAGTACAGCTACTGGAAACAAAACTGAACCGTAAGTTTATATTAAATTAAGTTCATAGTACCACTAGCGTTTGTAATTTAGTGCCTGCCCATATCGGCCCCATCAGCGGCAATCCAATACAAACACTGCCCGGGAAATATTCACCGGTGAAGGACTGTGCTTGCAGAGGAAGATGAGATGGTCGGGTGGTGTTTGGCACAAACTCATTGAAACTCGAGAGAAAGTTTTAAGGCGGGTCTTAGCTGACATTACACGAGATGGCACCAGTACAGCTGGAACCTTGATGCAAGAACAACGGCTCCCCGGAACTGGCGAGTGCACAGACAAAAAGCAACAGTTCAAAAAAGTGCTGAACAAAACCAATTACACAATTGAGAAGCGCAAAAATATGAAGGCCTTATACATAGAATCATATTCATAAGTGCAGCTACTGCGAAACAAAACACACGGTGGAAAAAATAAAGTCCGCAAAGGAAGACAGTGTAAAAAAAAAAAAAACCCGTGCATCAGTTTGTCCAATCACAGATAAAAGGAAGCGAGCTGTTTATTGATGCAGTAAGGAACTAATCGATGAATAAACCTCTTATCTTTACAACATTGACAAACACGGAATAACGAACACATCCACAAATCGAGCCTGATTGAAAAAATATAATCAAATCCTTGATGACAGCAACATTCAATAACCTCACAAAACAATTACTGTATATTGACAATCATTTACGTTATTTTTAAAATGTTCCTTTTTTTTTTCATAACTTTACTTCTCCATTTGATACACGGGTATATATAAAATGTATATATACCATCAATATATACTTTAGCATAAAAAGCCCCCGGACAAGCTTAATTAAGTCTTCCCCTCTAACGCCGACATTCAGGTTCGTTTCCCCGAGAGGTTTAACGGTAATAGCCTGGATCTCAGTTCATTTTCCTTAGCATCTCCTTGGTTTGGGAGGGCAGAAAAATATGGTTAGCAGAACTGTGCGTTATTTTAAAATTTTCCCCTTTTTCTTGCCAAGCACAGCTGAAAGCTCATGCATGTACTCCATACACGCTTAAAAATAACGATTTAATCACACTTTAAATTTCCCAAGAAAACGGGAACTTGTCAATCCCAGTTTTCCCTGGTACATCCATTCACTGATGCACATAAAGCTACAAAAATGTTAGAGCATAACGGCGTTCTTTACTGATCTTTTATTTCCAGGCTTGATAAAAGCATGGTTTTGTGCACACTGAAAAAACAACAAATTAGATGCATTACAGAAAGCGGGCTTTGTGGCTCTTACTGGGATCATTGGACTCGGACCTTAGTAATTTAAATCATCTAATTACAAAATGTTCAATGATCACCTGTTTGCCATGTACAAAATAATTTTGTTTAAAATTTTCTCAGAGTTTAAAGAGTAAGCTGGTCAAATTACCTTTTATGTTTCGACTTATTTTTTAAAAAGAAAAAATGCACCTTGGAAATGTTGGGTTTTTATTATTTGAAAAATACTATTCTGCAAATGTACTTAAACTACTTAAAAACCACTTATTTTGTCTCCCAATTTTCAGGATGATATTTTTGTTTCTGTTTTGAATTCAAATGCAGTTAAAGGCTTTTTTTTTCAGAAATTAAAACAGCCAAATTTACAATATTCATGTCCATTTCATTATTTGACTTGCCACTAAAAGCGTTTAAATAAAAAAAAAAAAAACATTTATTTGGGGAAATTCGGTCACACCATTAATCAAGATTAATTCTTAACAGTTAATTAATTGATTAATTTTTTAATCAGTCCAACCCAATATATATATTATATATATATATATATATATATATATATATATATATATATATATTATATATATATTTAAATTTGTATATATAAATGTGTATATAAGTATATATGTATAGTATGTTTTGTGTATATAAGTATTATATATGGTGTGTGTGTATATATAATATTTATATATATATATATGTATATATATATATATATATCAATACAATGTCATATTCAATGACAAATACATACTTTATAACAATCACTTTACTTATTTTTAAAATGCTATTTTCTTTTTAATTCTTAAATGTTCTATTCATGATAATATCTTCTAATAGATAATATATAATAGTATATATGTATATAATAATGATATATATATATATGTATAATATATATATATATGTGTATATATATATTATATATAATATAATATATATATATATATATATATATTAGTGTATAATAATAGTTATATAGTATATATAAGTAATATATATATATTGTATATGTTATATATGTATATGTGTTATATATATATTTGTATATATATATGGTTGTGTTATATATATATATTGTGTGTATAATAATAATGATATATATATATGCTATATATATTTGTGAAATATATATTTTGTGTATATATATATATATATGGAAATAGTGAATATTATTATTATTATATATATGTGTATATATATATATGTTATTAAATGTATATATATATATTTTTTCAATAAAAGGGCCCCCCCACGACCATCACTAATTCCAACCCCCGTGGGGGGAAAGGCTGAATTTGCAGGTCTTCCCCAGATTCCTTACAAAAGTTGGGCAGGTTTTATCTCAAATTCTCGTATGGTCATAACTGGAAGCTGTTTTCTCCATTTACTGTAATGGAGATGAGCTTGAACGGTCGGATTTTGGGTGACATCATCCGCCCCACGTAATCCGCGTACAGAAAACCGGGAAACCTCCAAAGCGCTGAAGAAAACATGCATTATATAATTGAAAACAGCGAAACAATAAGGGCTTGGTAATATACAACCATGTTCATGAGTTCTGCTATGAAACAAACCCGATGTAAACCTACACTTTAAATTAAGTTCATAGACAGGCTGCCTCTGGCTTGTAATTTAGTGCCTCCCCTAAAAGGGCCGTCAGCGGCAACTAACGAAACCCACTAAATATTCAGGGTGAAGGACTGTGTTTATGGAGGAAGTGAGATGTCAGGGGTGTTTGACCTAAACTCACGAAACTGCGAGAAAGTTTTAAGTGCCAGGACTAAGGTAACATTAAATAGCCAGGACATACGAATGGCACCAGCAAAAGCTAAACCAAGATTCATATACACCGGCGCTCACGTGAACTGACGCAGTGCAGAGATAAAGGCAACAGTTCCAAAGATGAAAAAAAACCGTACACAATTGAAAAGGCAAAAAATATGAGCGCCTGATAAGCATATTCATAAATCCAGCTACTCGGAAAAAAAGCCCCGTTGAAAAGTCAATGTCCCACTAAAGGAAGACAGTGAAAAAAAAAAAAACCCGTGCATGCAGTGTCAGGTCTCAGATAAAGAAGAAGACAGGCTGTTTATTGAGAGTAAGAACGAATTGATGAAAGAAACCTGTCATCTTTACAACGATTGACAAACACGGAATGTAACTGAACACAACACATTTCCAAAATCAAGCCTGATTGAAAGAAATAAGTAATCAAACTGATGACAGCAACACTCGACATACAAAAATAATTGTATATTGACAGTCATTTACGTTATTTTAAATGTTCCCTTTTTTTTTAGCTTTTTTAAAAATTATTCCCGGCTGATACGCGGGTATATAATTTTATATATTTTATCTATAAGGATACTTTTTTTCCCCCCAATGATTGTTTTGGTAAAGCCCCTTTTAGTGTATTCATTAGATGAACGAAAAAGAATTTTTAGGGGGATGCAGGGGAGGCCAATCCCATTAATTTGCAACCTTTCAAAAAATATCTTTTTGCCATTTATCCTAGCAAACCCAAGGCCCACCCAAATCCCCGGGGGGAAAATTTATGGCCCCGGGTCATTTTATACTGTATTATTGTTATTTTAAAGGATATAAAGGGTGGAAAAAAACCCCAAAATCCCAACAGGGCCCCCCCCAAACACTTCCGTAACAAGCGGTTAGATGCTGCAAGTTATTGCCAGCTCCCCGACGGAGAAAAGTTATTTTGCAACAGAGCTTTAAAACCCGGGATGGGAAAGGCTGAAAAAAATTTAATTTGTTTCATTTTGGG
>NW_024383251.1:0-15519 GCF_016835505.1 Polypterus senegalus
TAACCATTTATTTGGAACTCCACAAACATCCACGTATCCTACAAAGACAAAGGCAGAAGGTGGCGTGGCTCTACCTAACTTTCAGTTTTATTACAGGGCAGCAAACATACAAGCTATAAAACCTGGACTACAAACAGATGAACATACACAGGCTTGGACACTAATAGTAGTAAAATCCTGCAGTACTACTTTATATTCTCTGCTTTATGCCCCAATAAATGCAAGTTATCGCAATATACTAATAACCCAATTTTGCTTCACTCTCTCTTAGAATATGGAACCAATGTAGAAAGCATTTTAAGACGGAGAAGCTTCTATCTGTGGCACCTCTGCAAGAGAACCACCTCTTTCAACTTTGCAAACATATGCAGTCTTTAATATCTGGAAAAATTAGGGATTAACTTGCTTAGAGATCTTTATATAGACAATGTCTTTTGCATCCTATGAACAATTACATTCCAAATTTAACATTCCAGCTACACATTTCTTTCACTATCTCAAAATTAGGAACTTTGTTAAACAGAACCTGCCCAATTTCCTCATCTTGCACCCTCGTCCATGCTGGAAAAATATTGCTCAATTTCGAGGACTTAAACAGCATCTCTGCAATATATAAAATTATTTTACAGTCCCTCCCTTTCAAGAGATCTAAGAGAACACTGGGAAAAGATCTCTCAATTAATATATCAGAAAGGAGTAGAAAGTAGCAATGCAGAGAATTCACTTGAGTTCCATATGCTAAAGCATACAATTATTCAACTCAAATTGTATATCGAGCACATCTGTCCCACCTAAAACTCTCAAGATCCAACCTGTAGAACACTGCGGTCAAGTCCCAGCCTCACTGGGTCACATGTTCTGGGACTGCACCAAATTAACATCATTCTGGACCAAAATATTTAAGTGCCTTTCAGACAGCCTTGGTGTCCCAGTCCCTCCTAATCCACTAACAGCTGTGTTTGTGGTTCTCCCAGATGGGTTTAAAGTGGAGAAGGACAAACAAACTGGGATTGCTTTCACTACACTTTTGGCACGCAGACTGATTTTGCTAAACTGGAAGAATCCTAACTCTCCTCTTTTAAGTCAGTGGATACCAATGTCTTATGTGTACTATTTGAAATTGGAAAAAATCAAATACTCGGAGGATCTGTACAGCTTTTTTTTTTTCAAAACGTGGCAGAATCTAATCAGTAATATTTTAGAATAAGCTCTTTAAGCACAGAGGAAGCAACTATTTCTGTGTTTCTTTATCTTCTCCATTCATCTCTATTGGCTTATCAAACTCCTCAATTTAGGTTTGTTTACAAGCCTTAAGTTTTACTCCGTTGGCCATGCTCTTTCTCTCTAATGGGTGGGGGTCGACTTGTTCTTAATCCTACTTTTTGTAGAAATTGAGTGATTTGTATGGAATAATAAGGCCAGACTTTTTTAACAGTGGGGTTACAGAAGTGATTTTAAAAGTGAGTGGCACAGAGCCAGTGTCAAGGGATGAGTTTATTATTGTTGTAACAGTCGGGATTATGGCATGAAGGCAGGATTTAAGTAGTGTGCTGGGGATGGGGTCCAGTATAAAGTAGTCAGCCTCATCTTACAAAGCAGGTGTGACTGGTGAGAATTTAGAGAAGGAGCTGGATGGAGTGGGAAAACAGGAGAGATATAAACAGATGATGTATTTATGTTAGTTGAATTATTTAGATCTTTAATTTTCTTACGAGGAAAAAGTGGAGGAATTCCTCACAGACTTCAGTAGCAGAGGTAGTTGGACCAGATGCAGGTTTGAATAATTTATTAACTACAGAGAAAAAAACCCTTGGGTTAGCGTGGCCACTTTCTGTTATTCTGCCATAGTGGGTGTTCTTAGCAGCAGTTAGCGCTTCTCTGTAAGCTCTTTGGTGGTCAGAGAAATCCTGGATGTGCAGTGAGGCCAGTCTTGTGTGACATTCTCTCAAGGCATCGGCCAGCTGCTTTCATAGATCGCAATTCTGAGTTATACCAAGGAGCTGAACGTTTAAAAGGAAATCTCCTTATGTTTTAAAAGAGCTGTTTTATCTAATGCTGAATGAAGGTCTGAGTTCTACTGGACAACAAGACTATCTGAGTGGTGGCCGGAACAGGTGAGACAGAAAAAGATCAGAAATGGATCCAGAAAGGATAGAGGGACAGCTATTTTAAGGTTTCTGTAAGAAATTAATGCGTTTACAGGTAAGAGGAGGTAAAGGCAGTGAGACAGTGAAAAATACTGCTTTATGGTCAGAGAGTCCCAAATCAGTGCTGTAAATATTGGCAACAGATAGTCCAGATGTGCAGATCAGGTCCAGTGTATGATCACCAGAGTGGATGGGAAAATCAACATGTTGTGTTGGGTCAAAACAGTACAGTAAGGATATAATTCGTTTCTCAGATGTCGTAATGTCAAAATGGATTTTGAAATCACCAGGAAAGGATAGTGTGTGTGTGTGTGTGTGTGTGTGTGTGTGTGTGACACGTGCGGCTGTGTGTGTGTGTGTGTATCTGTGTCTCTCTCTGCACAGGGAATGCACAGGAAGAGACTGAACACTGCTGTGTGGCCAGGCATGCCACTTCACCAGAAGACACACACACTGGACACACACAAGGGTTTTATTAAGAGGATGATATATGTATATATGTATATATGTATGTGTATATATATGTATATATGTATGTGATATATGTGTATATATATATATATATCTATATATATATATATATGTATATATATATATTATTATATACATACTACATACATACAATGGGAAGTTTGGGCAACCTTGTTAATAGTCATTATTTTCCTGTATAAATCGTTGGTTTTACATAAAAATGCAGTTAATATTCAATAGGAGACACAACAGTGATATTTGAAAGTGAATGAAGTTTATTGGATTTTCAGAAAGTGTGCAAATTGTTCAAAACAAAATCAGGCAGGTGTATAAATTTGGGCGCTGTTGTCTTTTTATTGATTCCAAAACTTTTTGAACTAATTATTGGAACTCCAATTGGCTTTGTAAGCTCAGTGACCCTGACCTCTACACAGGTGAATCCGGTATTTGGGGTCCATTGTAAGTTTCTCTGAAGAGAACAAAATGGGCTAAAACAACTCTCAAATGACCAAGACAAAGATTGTTCACCATCATGGTTTAGGAAGGATACAGAAACTGTCCCAGAGATTGAAGTTGTCTGTTTCCACAGTTAGGAACTGTGAGAGACCCTGCTTATGCAGTTCAACAACCCCACCCGTTCAAAAAGGGGGAGTTTTTGCCTGCCATCAGAAGCGGTAACTACCTGACGAAATGACAATGAATCCACATCTTTGACAGATTTGGCCTTTTAAAGGCATGTGGTCCTAAAATCTTGATCAACTGTAAAACAGCCTGTTTCAATTTAATGGGTTTTGTCAATTATTGAATGCTCAAAAATGTTTTGTCTCACTCCCATTTCTTCTTTGTTTGCATGTTGAAGCTCTATTTGGGAAACCCTTTTGTTAAGACCCAAACCCATGCAAAATATGATTTTTTCCCATTTTCAATGGTCTTAAATTTTTGATCTGGACTGTATGTGTATATAGATATAGATATATTGATATAGATATAGATATTTAGATAGATAGCAAAAAAAGAAATGTCCTCTGACTTTCAACTGTTTTTACTTTCAGTAAACTTAATGTGTAAATATTTGTATGAACACTAAAAGAGTCAACACCATAAGACATAAACTAAAAATGTTTCACAATGTGTCCCTGAATGAAGGGAGGCTCAAAATCAAAAGTACCAGTCAAGTTGGGGGCCACGAGCTGCTTGAAGTATTTGCAGTGCATCCCCTCCTCATGGACTGGACCAGATTTGTCAGTTCTTGCTGTGAGATGTTACCCCACCTTCCACCAAGGCACCTGCAGTTCCTGGACATTTCTGGGGAATGGCCTAGCCCTCACCCTCCGATCCAACAGGTCCCAGGCGTTGAATGGGATTGAGATCGGCTCTTCCACCGCGAGGGATGATCAGCTGTCCTTCTGTCTCCCCGTGGCGCGTTCAGCGCCACATGCGGACTGGCAATTTATTGCCCTAGCCACATCAGCAGTCCTCATGCCTCCCCGCAGCATGCCTAATGCCTTCCGCAGGATGAGCAGGGACCTGGCATCTTTTAGCGCGGTAGGACAAGTCCTTTAGTGTCCTGCTTTTTAGAACTGTGACCTTAAATGGCTACTTTCTGTAAGCTTAAAAGGGCTTAATGACCCTTCCACAGGTGCGTTTAAATTTATTGGTTATGGAATGAACATGCATGGAAAACATTGTTTGCCCTTACAATGAAGATTTAAAGTTATTTGGGTTTTAAACATTATTTTTGAAATACAGTCCTGGGAAAAAGGGGCGCTTTTTGCTGAGTATATATATATATATATATATATATATATATATATATATATATATATATATATATATATATATTTTATATATATATATATATATAAATATGATATATTAAATATTATGGGGTTCAGGAAAAAGTTTGGGTTTTTGAAATATATACATTTGGTTTTTAATACATCCATTCAGATATATATTTGGTTCAAATATATACATTGGTTGGATGTTTTGGGTTGAGATATATACATCAGTTTGAATACATCCGTTCAGATATATAAATTGTTTTAGATACATTGGTTGAAATATATATAAATTGGTTTGCATAGATCCGTTCTGATATATATACATTGGTTTGAGATAATCCGTTCAGATTTATACATTGGTTTGAATACATCCGTTCAAATATATACATTGGTTGAGATATATATATTGTTTGATATACATTGGTTTAAATAGATTGGTTTAGAGATATACACGGTTCAGATACATCCGTTCTGATATATATATTGGTTCAGATAGATCGGTTCAGATATATACATTGGTTGGGATTTATGGGCAGGAAAACGGTCACCCATGTTTAGCATCTCCCTTCACTTCATCATTGTTTCAACACTTTTTGTAATTTATGAACATTTTATACAAGCGGCTACGCTTGTCTGTCGCTTTTGTTTAAGAAGCCCTATTTGTTGGGGTCCTCGATTTCAAAGCACTTTTTTTTCCTTTCATTATTTAAAACACTCCAAAGATACCCCCCTCGCCTTTCCCCGCCTCCCTCATTGAAACCCCACCTCCTCAGCCCCCCAGCAGATTCTTCTCAAAGCAGAGTTACCAGAAAGCATTAATGCAAACCACAGTATCGTCCCTTTTTTTCACCTCATCGGGCGCTGGTTTATCATTGGGGGAAAGCCGCCCGGTGATTTCTGTATTCCGATTGGGCATTCATTAAAGGGCATCTGCTTCAGCAAGGAACTTAGTCCTTTTTGCTGAAAGGTTTTATGAAGGAAAACACTGGAGTTGCTCTGTTTCTTTAAATGTTCATCAGGGATAAAAATGACCAGAATATTCCCGCATCACAAATAACTGATGTTTAACTATTTTTATAGTAAAACTAACAAAACCACACACAGCACGCTTTACGCCACACACACACTCACACTCACAAATCGTGGTCCTTGCATACTGATTAGCCGTATCTGTCACGGAAGATCATTTTTTCCCAATAAAACTTTAGTTGTCAAATTTAGAAGCGGCGAGGTGATTTCTATTATTCCTTATTGCAGCATTTAATTTAAAGATGTTTCCCACGCAGGGGCGTGAAAAGTCTCTTATTTTGACAGGGCGACGTTTTAAGGCTTAAGCATTTTGATTGACTTACAAAGAAAATAGTTATTACTTACCCTCTTTGCTTCAAATTGGCTTTTTAAAAACTTTTGATGTAATTTGTTTTATGACAGTATAAAATAAAAAGTAGTGCTCAAAATTATAATGCGTACCCTAACAGGAAGAGGTGGTGGTAAGATTGCTGACTCGCAGTTAAATGATCACTGGTTTGTGTCCGGGGTTCCTTTCTGTTATTTTATTTATTTACCTATTTATTTTACAAATTGCTTTGAGTAGTAAGAAAGGCTATAAAACGTAAGGAATTAATAACAATTGTATTATTATTATTATTATTATTATTATTATTATTATTATTATTATTATTTTTATTATACGTGTGAATGCATGATCAAATCAGCCCTGCGTAGTGGGGTAAGAATAGGACAATACCACGAGTTCATTGAAATAATTACACAGCAGGTCACGCAAATGAAAAACATAATGTGTATATTTTGAAGTAAAGGTTCATAAAAATTATTATATACAAACTTTTTAACAAGTTGAGGATGTCAACTGGTTAAAATGACGAAATTTATACATGATTGCTTTACAGTTCACAAAAGTGTATGTATATTGTTAAAATAATGTTTAAAATCCTAAAAAATGGTATAGAATCTGCGCGTAGACTTATT
The DNA here is from genome assembly GCF_016835505.1 of Polypterus senegalus. Lineage (NCBI taxonomy): Eukaryota > Metazoa > Chordata > Cladistia > Polypteriformes > Polypteridae > Polypterus > Polypterus senegalus. The sequence continues at coordinate 6,392 of NW_024383251.1, forward strand.
TTTCAAATTTCCTTCAAAGAATTTTTTAATTAGTTTGTTTTTAAAAAATCTTACCAAACATGTGAACCGTAGAAAATCCTGATCTTTATCAATTTGTTTTGCGCATGCTCCGTGCAAAATGCTGCATATCGTTAGTAAACACGCACGCGCAGCAATGTCCTGATTCTGCGTTCTAAGGCTGCAGGTTTTATGAAACGCTATTGACGTTTTACCGGGGTGCTCTGTGATTGAGGGCGGACAGTAAACTTTGTTAAAATGATATCGAAAATACCAGTCGTCAGGGTTTTTAGTCGATTTGGCGTGTTTCTGTTCTGTTACAAAAATTCTTCAACGGGGATCATCAACAAAGAAACGTGGATAGTAAGATTTAGTAAAATATCAGTAATAATAATACAGTGCTCGACACCCATTTAAAAACAGCTCGTTAAAATAAATGTAGCAATCCATTGTCATGCTATAAGTGACAAGTTTGTTCTTAAACATTTACACAGGTGGTTTTTCCTGGGAATAAAAGGAGAAAAAATCCACGGGAAATGTTTGTTGTTGAACTCAAATTTCACCTCCGCCATGTGAGGCATTAAAACCCTTGGAATGAAATATAGTTTTATATAAATAAATAAACACTTTTCCTATCAACCCACCTTTCACCTCCTGTACATTGGAGGGGAATCTCTTTTTCACAGCAGGTGCAATTATCCTATAAAACACATAGGAGTTCTGTGCACCGTTTTTCATTGGAGATTAAAACTCATCAAAAAACTTTTAGCAGCCTGTGGCATTCCTTATCTGCTGTGGTCCATTACAAAATGAACACCAGGCAGTTACAAGTGCACAGTTTCTTAAAAAGGGGTGTTTTTTATAGCACTTTCATATCGAGGTTCTCTTAATCCCTTCTAGCAGAGGGAGACACTTACTTACACAACTGGTCTATGCTGTAGAAATGTGTGCCCCTGTCTTCTGTTGTAAATTAACACTGGAATTACAAAACTGTCCATAGTTTATTTAAAAGAGATTGAAGGAAGTCTTCTATATCACTTTTTGTTTACTATGTCCTTACTCATCCACTAATTTAAAAAAATCAAACGCTTACACTGTCTTTTAAGTATGTCTATAAAATGTTTGGTGAGTAGCCAAAAAAATGCTATATAAATGTAATATATTATTATTATTATTATTATTTTGGTTTTTTAAACCCAAAAATAAAACCTGATAGGATTCTTCCCGGGATATGTGCCTCTAGGTACCAAAAAAGTCAAACTGATTAGGACATTTTGTGATCAGTTTGTTTAAAGTTTTATTAAACAAAATATAACTTTCATCATCTTCTCATTTCTAATTTGGCATTTCAGGATACAGTACAGTATATACTGAAATATTCATTTAAATTGTAACGCTGATAATTATTTACTCATTATAGTGCTTTTCAAAACAGCTTCAATATATGCACAAAGTATAGGTGATAAAACACACAAATTTGATGATTCTGTTGAAGGAAAACATGTATTAGAAAGTATTCTATGGAGTTTTCATAAATTAATCAAACCTTTTGAGTTTCTTAATATATTTTGTAATCAGGTTTTAATTTTTTTTTTAATTTTTTCTGCCACTTCACAGTCAAAATCCCCAACATGGTCACTGTCAGAATAAGTCTTTTAACTTTTTCCTGTGTCCATTTGATACATTTTCCGTTTCACTACCCATCTGAAAGAGTTGGCATCAGGTTGGGTGGCACTTTTAAACTGTAGTAGTATGAGCAAGCGTCAGTGTGGTAAGCACTAGTTTGGCATTTCTTTCCGTCTCATTTTTGTCCTTGGCCAAGCCTGTAAAAACTCTTTGTAAATGGGTGGTTGGGTAGAGGACAGATACCAACAATTTTTAAGGCTATATTAAAACAATACTACAAGATATTTGTGTATGTTGTTGTAGTTCCCATGTTGTAAGTGTTAGATCCATTGAAGAAGTAACTTAAACAAAAGAAAATGTACATTTACAGGCTTGTTGGAAGTGTTTTACATTATAACCATATTTTTAATTGCTAGTGAATATAATTTATTCAAGAGGATGACCTTACTATTGTCAAAAGACAAGCAGAGAAAAAGGAGGAGTATGAAAATTTGTTGAGTTTAGTAGACAAAGGATACTTGTAAGGAAGTTCATGCCAGTGCTATCGATGTACATTCTGGAATTTATAAAACTGCTGAAATTATTTTAAAAAAAAAATGTTACTGGCCTGGTTTTATGCTGACATGAAAATGCTCGTTTTCTGATAATTATAATCATTATTTTTTAAATTAAAAAATATAATTGTCAGAACAGATTCAATAAAAAGTTTTAATATCTCAGTTGCTGTTTCGGACTCTTTAATTGACTTATCCTACAAATGTGGATATTTGGTACTTCATTTGACAAATAATATGAATTTTTCCAAGTCTCATGTATTTCATATAGATAGACAGATAGATAGATAGAACTTGTACTCTAAGGGGAAAAAGTGCTTTTAAAAGAGGCTGAATGAATAAATAAATTAATATTAATATAATGAAAAAAAAGCCAATCCAATAAAAATTGTCTAATGTTCATTCGAAGCAACAGTTGAAGTCACAACTCTGGCCCTTTAAAAACTCAGCTGTAGAAATGAGTGTCCCTTGAGTGGAGAGGATAATGGGACACAGTAGACTTGAAAGTGATATAGATGACTTCAACAATCTTTTACCATGGATTTCAGACAATATTAGTTATCCCGGGTTCTTTTGAAAGCAGCAGCAGGGTGCACACAAGCCCATGGATCTGCTCCAGCCATGGAAATGAGTGTTGCCTAGGGGAAAAGGATGCAGACACATAGTGAGAAGATTATATAGAAAACTATATCTACAACCTTTTAAAATCAATTTTATATATTTTTAACTATCCGGGGTTCATTTCGTATAATCAGCAGTCAGAGGGCACACATTTTACAGCTCTACAGCAGCCATGGAAAACGAGCGTACCGACCAGTGGATGAGACATGCGTTTTCATTCCAATAGTTTTTAAAGGCTCACATGGCGGAGGGAAATTTGAGTTCAAAACAAAACATTTCCCGTGATTTTTTCCCCTTTTTATTCCCAGGAAAACACCTGTGTAAATGTTTAAGAGCAAGCTGTCACTTATAGCTGACAAAAGGACTGCTACATTTTTAACGAGCTGTCTTTTAAATGTCTTTGTAAAAATGTTACTAGGGGTCGAGCAATGTATTATAATTACTGATATTTTACTAAATCTTACTATCCACATTTCTTTGTTCATGAGCCCCGTTGAAGAATTTTTTGGTAACAGAACAGTAAACACGACTGAAAACACAACTGGCTGGTATTTTCGATATCATTTTAACAAAGTTTACTGTCCGCCCCCAATCACAAAAGCACCCCAATAAAACGTCAGTAGCGTTTTAATATTCCTGCAGCCTTAGAACGCAGACATCAGGACATGCTGCGCGTGGTGTTTACTAACAGATTTTGACAGATTTGCAAGGGCATGCGCTAAAACAAATTGATTAAGATCAGCGATTTTCAACGGTTCACATGTTTGCCGTAAGATTTTTAAAGCAAAATAATTAAAAAAATTCTTTGAAAAAAATTTGACACAAAATAAGTCTAAGATGCAATTCTATACCATTTTTTAGGAATTTTATATCATTATTTTAATAATATAAAAAAAACTATGTGTGGACTATAAAGCAATAAATGTATAATTGCATTTTTAAACCAGTTGACATCTTTCAACTTGTTAAAGTTGTATATAATTAATTTATATGAACCTTTACTTCAATAATATAAAATTATGTTTGCATTGCGTTTCACCTTGCTTGTAATTATTTCAGTGAACTCGTGGTATTGTCCCTATTCATACCCCACTACGCAGCGGCTGAATTTGATCCTGCATTAACGTATAATAATAATAGTATTATTACTACTATTATTATTATTGTTATTAATTCCTTACGTTTTATAGCGCCTTTCTTACTACTCCAAAGCAATTTGTAAAAATAAATAAATAAATAGATAAAAAAACAGAATGGAAGACCCCGGGCACAAACCAGTGATCATTTAACTGGAGTCTGCAATCCCTTTCCACCACCTCTTCCTTTTAGATACGCGCGTTATAATTTTTTAGGGACTAGGTAAGTAATAACTTTTCTTTTGTAAAGTCAATCATAAATGCTAAGCCTAAAAAGATCGCCCTGTCAAAAAAAAAGAGGCTCTTTCACCTTGTTGACTTGAATCATCTTTAAATTGGCGCCAATAAGGAATAATAGAAATCACCGCGCTGTTTCTACTTGACAAACTAAAGTTTTATTGGGTGAAAAAATGATTTTCCGTGACAGATACACTTAATCAGTAGTGTTGCGACACACGAGTGTGAGTTTGAGGTTTGTGTTGTGTACGCGCGTGTGTTTGGTTTTCTCAGTTTTACAATAAAACAGACATCAGTTATTTGTGAAGCAGGAATATTCCCGATATTGTGGTCCCTGATCACTGATAAACATTCAGAAGAAACAGCGTATTCCAGTGTTTTCCTCCATAACATCCTTTCAGCAAACAGGACTAAGTTCCTTGCTGGGAAAAAAAATCGCCCTTTAAAAGAAATTTCCAATACGGAATAACAGAAATCACCGGGCGGCTTCCACCCAAAATAAACCAGCGTCTGTTGAGGTGAAAAATGGGAGGGATGGGTTTAATCCTGCTTCCTGAAACTCAGCTTTTGAGAAGAATCTGTTTTATGAGGTGAAAAATAATCGTCCTTGACAGATGCTTAATAGTAGTACGTACCACGATTTGTAGTGTGAGGTGTTGTGTGAGGGGTGACGTGCTTGTGTAAGGGTTTTTGTTAGTTTTACTATAAATAGTTAAACATCAGTTATTTGTGATGGGAATTTCTGGTTTTGATCCTGATCAACATTTAAAGAAACAGAGAATCAGTGTTTTCCTTCTAAATCCTTCAGCAACGGACTAAGTTCCTGCTGAACAGATCCCCAAAAAGCTAACGAATACAGAAATCACCGGGCGGCTTCCACCCAGGCGGCTCAACTGGGGAAAGGGCAATGCCCCTTAAATAAACTCCTGCCCCTTAAATCAACTTTTGAGGTTTAGAAAGAAAATAAGATTCCACAAACTGAATGGACAAGATTTCACAGTAGCTGAAAATCCACTAAAAAAGGATAAATAGATGAAGGTTTCACCTCTTTTCGCTTTTTCCCCTCCGTGTTTTTTTTGTCCCCCAGGCTCACACAGAACTCCGGGAGATCCCCCTTTACCCTCCCCAGCTAAACATCCAATCACTGTTAGTATGCAAATGACCCGGTGTCAGGTTTCAGTAGGCAGGGCAAGAAAATGGCTGCGCAACGGCAAAAGGTTTGAGAAGCAAAAACCAGCATCAATCCGCGACTCGTGAGAAAATTTAAACAAAAAAAAAAATACATCAATATTTGTAAAAATAATGGGACTAGTCAGTGTTCTTCCACAGTTTCAGTCGGTAGGGGTGTTTTTTTCTCGATCCCACAAGCCCCCTGAGCCTGTCTGCACAAGGCCTACGGGATGCCTTTTCTGTCTTCAGACCCTGACACAAAGCCCCCCCAGCTTTCAACTAGTCTGCCCCCAACATTTTTCTTTTCATATACATGAAACAGGTTTTTTAGAAAAAGTTATTACTTTCCCCCCCAGCTTCCAGCAGCTCCAAAGGGAAAGTTAATTTTTAGATGCACCCTTTTTTTCCAAGTTTTTAAAAAAGTGTCCCGTTCTGCTGTACCAATACAGTAGCAATGTGCTGCTGCTGGTACATCAGAACATCACTGGCATGTTACTCCTGTGGCATCAACAGGCACTGCTTCTCCTTCCCTCCAAAATTCTGCCCCAAAAAAACCCACTCAGCTCCCCGGCTTAAATGGAAATACACCATCCCAGCAATCTGGGAGTTACCCCAACGTGTATTTGGTGGTACAACATTAAGATTATTAAATTGGGGTACCTCCCCACCATGGCGGGAGTACTTGTTGTCGGGATGCATGTGTCTTTTCCCCCTTTTGAAAATATGGCAGCACTTTTAAATAGGGGATGTAGTTTTCTAACTGGTTTTAAAACGGAAAGAAACGGTGGGGGGGCTGGAATTGCCCAGCCAAAACCAGTATCTTCAACCATCGGGACTGAGAAAAAGAGAGGCCACGGGGGTGACAGGGATTCAATTTTGGTTGGAAAAACCAAAAAAAAAAAACATTACTGTGTCAAGAGTATGGTAGTGTTTTAAGGTTTCTTTTTAAATGATGGGGCCCCGGGGACTGCAGAAACCGAGACATGATGCAGTGGAATATGATGCTTTTTTTTCCAGGTATTTTTCAAAAACTGAGGGAATTAACCTTAGAGAAGGATGAGAAGCAAAGATTTCTAAGGGTACCCCAAAAAATGCAAAATACACAGCAAAGGATTCCAAAATGAAATGACCCAAACATTGGCTGACATGGTGCTTGGAAGGTCGGAAAAATATGAAAGTGCTGATTCCGGGGTTTTCCTCAAAAATGATGGGACCAGGGATGGTGAATGGGGGAAAATTTGGTTGTAAATGGTTTGTCAAAATTCCATCCCAGAGGGACAGGGTTGCTTGCCCAACAAGTTGCCAAAGTACATCACCCTGAGATCCGTTCCACCTTTCTGATGCTGGCTACGTCTGAATATACTGGGTGTTTGAGGGGATTTGTGATGAGTGGGTTGAGGTGGGGTAAAAGCCTGCCCCAAAAAGGTCTTAAGTATTCCCATCATCCACTGCTACAACCCCCAAACTGCCTTAGCTTCTGCAGCCCCAAGTGAGTGTTTAAAAACATTTTTAGCCATTTGTTCATTCCCACAACTTTGTTCCCCCATATTGCTCAATAAACATGATGCACCTTGTCAAAAAAACTGCTTGAGATCAGATGGAAACCCCTATGGGTGCAAAAGGGGCCCGTGAAAAACCAACAAAACCTAGTATCCTCTGGATGACAGAGGAGATGATGCTCAGTTTCCTGTGCACCGAGGCATAGGCCCAACCAAATTAAGAGGCATCCCCTTTTTGATTGGAAAGTTCTGAGGATGCGGGTCTTGAAACCAGCAAAGCATTCTACAGTCTCAGTCAGTGGGTCTGTTCAGTGTTCTGAGGGGTTAATGCGCATGGGCTCCTTAAAACCATCCGGGGGATGACTGTTGGGGGGTTCTTTTGTGAGGATGGGCCTTAACAAAAAGGGAAGGGGAACAATGAGCAAACACCCCAAAATGTTTTGGGTCTCAACTTTGGGCCAAAACTCTGGTGCCTACCCTTTTGCCTGAAAAAATCCTGAACATCCTGCAGGGCTTTTTAGAAATGGCAGATTTTCCAAAAAGAAGATTGACTTGATGAGAGCCATATCTAGTCTTGAAAAACGATTTCAGTCCCACCCTTTGCCCCTCTGGGGTGTGATGGCTGGCACTGTGCAGATGTTGTAAGTCTGGAAAAAAAGTTCTTGGTGGCAAAACAGATGCTGCTCAAAAATGTTCAAAAGAAACAGACCTGTCCACTGTGAAATTAACCCTGCAGGAGTACAAGGAAGCCTTTCCGAGTTGCATAAATTTATAAAGCCCCTTTGGGGTGTCTTCAGCAGGTAGAGTTCCTTCTCCCCCTTCAGGGGCCAACCCCCCATTCCCCCACCTGTTTTAAAAAAAAAAAGAGGGGAAATTTTGGGGTCTTGGCCCATGGAAATCCATCAAATAACGGGGAGATTTTAAAATTTTTCAAAGGGGGAAAAAGGAGCTTTGTTGTAAGGGATTGAGGAGAAAGGAGAGTGGAGCTGTTTATTACAAACAGTCTTAAAAAAAAAATTAAAAGTTCAAATGTTCTCTTTTAATCTTTTGTTCTAAAATTTGTTTGAAAGTAGGAAAAACAGTGAATTTTTTTTTTAAATTTCTATTCAAATTTTTGTTTGTAAAAATTTTGGGTTTATTGAAGTCTTATTTTATTCTTACCTTTTTTTGCAAATATATTTGAAATTGGCCATCCCTTAAGGTAAATGTTATTTTTACTTGTTATAATCTGATGAGGGGAATTTTTTTTTTATTTTTTTTTGTTTTATTTTTCAGTTTTTCCTGAGGGTTGCCACCATTGTGGTCGGGGGGGTTTTGTGCCCCAGTGACCCCAAAAGGGTCCCAGCAGAAGAATCTTAGGTGGGGGGCCCCCAAAATGGACAGGTCATGGGTGAGGCCTGACAAAGTGCAATCCAATGACATGACAAAACGTAATCCAGGCACCCCCAAACCACCACCATGTGCCCCTTCAATTTCTGTCTGCCCCTCATATATGCCTTCAGAACCGGCCCATTAACCCGCATGGGGTTGGGGTGAAAAAAGCAGCAAAGAGCAGTGTAAACCACTAATTTCTAAATAATCCCAAAAAATAACCGGGAACACCCAGAAAAGCAGAATGAAAATTAACTTGAAAATCGACTTAAAAAAGGATATTCCCCATGTAACTGCTTAACATTTTTTTAAAAAAATTTACCAAACTTATATTGACTCCAAAAAACAGAAACTGGGGAAAAAATGACTCAATTAGTTAGTCCCAAAGAAAAAAAAAGTTGGTTGGGAACAAAACCGCAGCCACAGTGGGTCCCCCGGGCCGAGTTTTAGAACCACTCAGCCATGCAGTCAATAATGGCCCCAGAAGAAGCAATCAAGATAAAAACAGAGGGGCCAAAAACTGATCCCCCGAAGACACCCTGGGAACAAATAAGGCGGGGCAGACCTAAACCTACTGAAAAAAACTGCTGCGGGCCTCAACATACATTTGCGGCCAGAGCTTTTCCCCGTGATAGAAATCCTTCCAGTCCCCAATAGAAAGTCATGATGGCCCCTACCAAAAGCAGCACTGGGCCATAAAGGTTATGAGTGTTAAAAAAAGCACAACCTGGGGCCCTTGGGAGTCGTCACCCGAGAAGCCGTCTGCTGTGATTGGCCCCAAGACCAGACTGGAATTCCCCTCAAACAAAAGGTTCTTCCCAAGAACCCCAAAAAAAAAGGGGGAAAAGGTTTTTTCCCCTTAAATGGCCCTTTTGGGGGGGCCCAAAAAAAGTGGGTTTTTTAAAAAAAAAAAAAAA
>NW_024383252.1:0-16510 GCF_016835505.1 Polypterus senegalus
AACTCTTTTATTATGATTTTGCCTTTTTTCTGTAAATATAGTAAAATAATTTATGTTCTGTCTTTAAATATATATTATATTTTGTATATTAATGAGTACAAACAAAACCATGTTTGCTGTGCTTTAGATGAAGTTTGCTACAGTATATCTACTTAGGACTTAAAGACCAGAGGCTGGGTTTGACAGAGTGCCAGAGAGGTAAAAGGTTATAAAGGGTTGACAAGTGGGTAGAGGACCTCTAGCTGACAATGGCAGTGCAGTATACCTAGCTGAGGAAGCCATGGCCTGGCTGCTCTTTTAAGGATGAGAACAGGTAAGACTGGCAGTAGTTTCCACTCTAGCGAGTGTTGACCTGGTGTTGTTCTAGCCAATGGCCACCCATTTAGAGGCTTGGCTGGAAGAGGCACAATAGTATGTGGTTAAATATCACCTCAGGAGTATCAGATAGGTGGGTTGGCACCCTGCCCAGGATTGGTTCCTGCCTTGTGCCCTGTGTTGGCTGGGATTGGCTCCAGCAGACCCCCTGACCCTATTCGGATTCAGCGGGTTAGAGAATGGATGGATGGATGGAGTATCAGATAGAGTTTGAGGAGGAGGTCTGGGTTGTGAGAAAAAGAACAGAAACAGAGATAGGAGTAAAAAAAAAAAAAAAACTTGAAAGGTGGGCATGTAGGTAACAATGCTTCAGATTTATTTAGAAAGACACTGAAAGACAGTCTTTTCCACTTTTATGATTATGGACATACTTTGCATTTTGTTTTATGTGCTTTTGTTTAATAATTAAACCATCTATAAATTTCTATGGCATCTTTTATCATTATTTTAAAGTCTTACCTCGGGCGTCAGTTCAGGGCCATTTTGGAATGTTATTTTCCCTCTGGTGTTAACATTAATTGTGGCTCTGTCTGAGGATTTCATCCTATAAAATGGCTCTAAGGAACACTGAAATATATATTGTAGTGAAAATGTTAAACCCATATCTTATAACCTGTTTTTTCCAAATCACTTTAAGACCCATCCAAAACCAGTGCTCAGATCTCTGCTGTTCCAACTGTCTATGCTCTTCCATCTTCAGTTTCCACAGATGTTAATGTGGAAACTGTGGTGACCACTTAATAATTGAATCTAGGCATGATGGTGACTATGTTTATTTTCTGGTGCATTGGAAAGTGTATGGTCCAGAAAATTGTTAATGGGTGCCAGCTACTGATGTTCATGCTCCTCAGTAGTTTCTTAAAGTGTTTCATTATTCCAATAAAGCTGTTCGGTATCCTCTGTAGTGAATCTTTATTATAGTACACAATGAACCAGTTTTAATATTATTTATTTATTTTAATCTCTTAATAGTAATGTCATTTATGGAATGTAGCCTTGCATTTAGCATTGTAATTTTATGAAGTTTTTTGTGTTTGTTTCCATATTGTTAACACTAGAATCCTGAAGCCTCCTAAATTCCTTTGCACCTCCTCATCAGCATCTTTTTGTTTTGCAAATGTGTTGATCAGCACTGGCAGCAGGCAGCCTGCTATCCCATGCCCCACATGAAAACAACTCCCATCTCATGTCTGTTTATCTGATAGAGGTGCCTTCAATTGTATAGGGTAAATATATGTTATTTGGAACACATTTCATATGTGTTCCATGTCTGCAGGATGTAGGATGACAAGAAATGTGAGGCAGGAAATGCTGAACACATAACTAGAACAGCAACTTTTTTCATGTTCTACTAATAATTGACAAAATGCGGATGTGAAATGTATAATGTGTGAAGACTGAAATCCAAATATCAAATAAAGACTTTCACATTAAAATTAAAAATTAAAATAAATTGGGAGTTTTGCTTTTTCTTTCTTTGGTATTTCACAATAATCTGCTTTTTAATTGATGCATGCATACTGTTTGTGATTTATTCCACTTACTGTTTTTAAAGTTTCACTTTCCTTTTTATTACCCTTCTGTCAATAACACACAACAGTGGCATTTATATTAGACAAGTTACACTTTATACTTTACCTGACTAACAGCAGCATTACAGTGATTGCATTCATTCAACAAACAGCAGCAAACTTGAATTTCACTGTCATAGTTTTATTATTCTTTACACTTTTATATTTGTGTGTGGCAAGTCTTCTGCACTCATGTTTAAAATACATGTATTTCATACAAAAGGCTAATGGATAGCTGCCTTGATAAAACTTCATCATCAGATCTGGATCCTGCTAGGTTTCATGTGATTACGGAGCAGATCTACGGATCTATTAAGGGAAACAGCAAGAACAATGAGGATTTTCTGCTTTATGTTAGTGCTTGACTTAAGAATTGGTTAAATAAAGAAGGAGGATTACACACTCATGCTTGGGTCAAAGTTTAAAGTCTTAAAAAATGTAGCCAGCACCTCTGCTGAACCTAACTGTGCAGCTCTAGAATGGGAAAGATGGAATTCTCTAGCTGACCAACCACTTGAGACACACCTTCTCCTTTTCTAAATCACCAAGAGTCTCGTGCAGCTCATTCTTGATCATGGAGTAAAACCTGTCCAACTCAGTTAAAAAGCCAAGGGCACTCTGATTTTAGCACTGGAAACTTTCCTGGTTTGGCATTGTAATATATGAGACAAAATTTCATTATACAGTGCATTCATTTCACTTTCAAACATATGAATTTGGGCGGACGGTGGCGAGTGGTAGGCTGCTGCTCTGCAGTTGGGAGACCCGGGTTCACTTCCTGGGTCCTCCCCGCGTGGAGTTTGCATGTTCTCCCCGTGTCTGTGTGGGTTTCCTCCGGCGCCGTTTCCTCCCACAATCCAAAGACATGCAGGTTAGGTGGATTGGCGATTCTAAATTGGCCTTGGTGTGTGGTGTGTTTGTGTGTGTCCTGCGGTGGGTTGGCACCCTGCCGGGATTGGTTCTTGCCTTGTGCCCTGTGTTGGCTGGGATTGGCTCAGCAGACCCGTGACCCTATTCGGATTCAGCGGGTTAGGAAATGGATGGATGGATGGACATATGAATTTCAGTACAGTAATCCCTCGCTATATCGCCGGGCTTCAGCGCTTCACTCTATCGCGGATTTTATATGTAAGCATATCTAAATATATAACTTGGATTTTTCGCTGCTTTGTGGGTTCTGCAGACAATGGATCTTTTTACTTCTGGTATTTGCTTCTTCAGTTGGTTTGCCCAGTTGATTTCATACAAGGGACGCTATTGGCGGATGGGCTGAGAAGCTAACCAATCAGAGTAACAGTTAAGTTCCTGTGTGCTGACTGGCTCAGAGATGAGCACCGAATTTCAGCGTTAACCAGGAAGTCTCTCTCTCATTCAACATCAACGTGTTTCGCTGTGTAAAGAGTTAACTTGTGCTCTTTTGTGTTTATCTTTGTGCGTAGTCAAGCCCTCTTCATGGCTCCAAAATGATCTGCTCCGCTGCTGCTTCAGGGCCGGAAGCTCCAACGGAAGATGCTAACAATTGCCGAAAAGATAAAAGTTTTGGATTTGTTAAAGGAAGAAAAAAGCTACACTGCTGTAGGACGCCATTTCGGCATCAATGAGTCCACGATTCTTTTTATTTAAAAGGAAGAAAAGAATATAAGATCTATGACCGCAGTGTCCTTCTAACCAGGTGCAAAATGAGTTGTAAGCGGACATAATAAGGGAGTAGCAGATGGAATCTGCTTTAGGGATTTGGATTGAAGACTGCGGAAGAAGAACAAGCGGTGCTACACAGTCGCCTGAAGGAGGCTCCTTTAGAAGGGCTGCAAGCGCTCTCCTTTGTTGTGCAGTAAAATTAAACTCATTGTTAGTCGGACAAGTCGATCATGTGTTGTGTGAGCATCGATAATTAATTTTCTACTTACATACTTGAGTATTACATGTATGTATGCGTTTAGTGTCATTGTACCCACATTTACTGTTTACAGTTTTCTTGCATTGTACTTATGTTATTGCTGGTGGCCTGTCTATTGTAATGTCTGTAACATATGTGATATCGGAGGCTGATATCTGTAAAAATAATATATAGGTTTTACTGTATATAAACAGTGTACTTACATACATAATTTCAATTAACCTTACCTAATGTCTAAGAGAATACAAAGGGTTTATGCAGTACAACTGTGTGGGGAATATTTATAAACAGTGTGAGAGAGTTTATAAAGGGCTTAAAATATATAAAAATAACTATAAAAACATAAGTTTCTACTTAGATTTTCATATATCATGGGGTTTTGGAATGCAACCCTGATCGAAGGGATTACTGTATATGGTATGGAAAATGCAAATAAAAACACAGTGATTCTTAAATTTACTTTGAATTTTATTCAATTTCAAACAGTATGAACCTAAGATATTTCATGTTTTGTCTGGTCAATTTCATTTTATTTGTTAATATGCATCCATTTGCATTTCAGGCTCACATATTGCATTGGTTGTTATAATTGGAAAAATACCTTGAATGTATAATCCAACTTGAAGTGTCAAATCTGCAAATTCCTCAGCTATAAATTTGATTTTTGTATTTATTTCAGTTACACAACCTTATGTATTCATTCATTAAACTACTAAGTAAATAGTTGAGATATAATTGACTGGCTTTTTTGTCTTTTTTGATCTATTTTTTTTACACTGTTTTATAGTATTTACATTTTCTAAATTCTGTAATGCTTTGAAAATATTAATTTCAAAGTTTAAGTTGAAAATGCATACCTTCATTTAGATTCTTATGGCGCTTTTCCACTGCATATACGTACAGCCGGTTCAGTACAGCTCACCTTGGTTGACTCGGTTTGCATTTCGACTGCATTTTTAGTACCGCTTTAGAGGGGGTGGGATTATTCCGTGTGTTATAGTTCGCGGCTCTACTGCCGTGACATCTTTAAACCCACAAACAAACATAACAAAGGGCCCGTTTTGGCAAAGCTTAGCGACCTCCTGAAAAACTTTTTCATTCTGCGTGCCCATCCCGCTCTCGCTGGATCCGCTCCTCGGCTCCAGAGAGGAATGTCTGTACTTCCTCAATAGACCACAAACAGCCATTTTTTGGGTTTAAAAAAAAATGGTGCGTCCGAACCTTCGCTGGCTGTGCTAAAATCTAAACCCGGGGCTGTTGTGTCTCGTGTCATAAGTTCAGTGGCGCGGTAATGCGATTTTCTCCGGCCAACCAGTGACCAGCAGGTTTACCGTCCGTTTTTACGCGGGCGGAACCTGGCAGGTGGTACTAAAAGGGACCAGGTCCAGGTACGTTCCAGGGGAAAAACCCCCCCAAATGTGAGCTAAACTAAACCCGTGTTGTCCCCGCTATCAGTGGAAAAGCATCTCTAGAAACCCCCTGGGGAGTCTATAAAGGGCAATATAGTAAATGTACAAGGCTTTCCCTTTTTTTGGTGACTCTGCCCTTTAGGCTGAATAATGGATTGTCTCAAAGGAGTTCTATTAAATTGGGGGGCTTTTTGAACTTCAGCCCCCAATAATATCTTACCAAAAAAATGATTTTTTTTCAAAACATAACATTAAGAAAATATAATGTTTAAAAATACAAAGTAAATAAGGGTGGTGTTTTTCCATTACCATCCATTCTTCCAAAATTTTCACGATTTGGGTTTTTTTTAAGTTAAATTTATGAACATATAACCTGGTGTGGTTGCCGGGTCACGCTTACCAAATTTAAGTAAGTACGCATTTATATGCTATGAAAGTGCATTTACCATTGGCGTGTTCGGGGGTTCGCAGCAGGGCCGCCTGCGCTGTGGGGGGGTTTGGACACACGGGGGCCCGGGATAATGGCCAGTACGGGCCCCCCATGTGCTTTTTTACCTCCTTTCCTCGTAGCATGCCCAGTGGGGCGGTTTAAACCGGGGGGCCCCAAAAAAAAAGCCGGCATTTGTTTAATGACGGGGATCCCATAATGTAAAAAATGGTTTACTTACTGGTGAGTCACAACGGCGTGCTTACCCAGCATGGCCGTTGGGCGCGGGAGGTTTTACCCCGGGCGGACCCGCAGGAGTTGGTTTTAAATACCTAATTCCCCGGGGGGGTCCGGCGGGGGGAATGCCCAGCTACCGGGAAGGTGCTAAGTGACATGTTGGCAGTTTTTGGGGACAATCTTGCCGGTTATATTAATGAGTTAGGGGAACGGGGTCAGTGGACCTAAATGGGGTGGAATAAGTACTGCTAGCTATTTGTGGACGTTGTAATTTTGGTTTTTCAATATTCTTTTTATTATTTTTTTTTGTATATAGAAAAATAATTTGTGATTATTCTTGGTGGGGGTATATATACTTTTTTGGTGCTGGATAGTTTTTTTTTGGGTTTGGTGCAATTGTTTTTTTTTTTATATACCCCCTTTTTTTTTCTTTCCCTGCTGGAGGACGCTTAAACCCCGGGATAACGAAGACAACCTTCTTTATTAAATGTGTGTGTAGTTTTAGGGGCCCTTTTTTTGTAAATACACCATATTTTCCTTTTTGTTGTTTTTTTTTCTTTTAAATGTCAGGGTTAAGGACTTGTCAAAAAGCCCACCTGACACTACAGCATTTTTTTGCAGCACTCTTGTAAAAAAACCCAAATTCACCCAATTTTTGTCTGTGTCTCTTCCCCATTGCCCCGTTGGTTCATGAACTATCAGATGCCCAGAGTGTGGTGGGGCCATTTCCCCACTCACAGGATATCACAGTTTGGTGGCAGCAGTGGGATAGACGTTGGAGAGAGAAAACATTTTGACCCCGGGCAGATGGGGTCAGTATGGCTCCAAAGAAACAGGCTGGAGGGGAAAACTGGGTTTGGGGGGACATGGGTTGACCCCAGTACAGCTCAGGCTACAGAGGATACCACCACCCCGGTGACATCAGATTTTGGAAAACCCTTTTGCTCCAGTTCCGCTGCCCAGGAGGAAAAAAGATCGGTTGGAAATGGTTTAAAGAGCCTCCAACCCCAAATTTCCCCAGCCCCAGGGACAAGGGGATCTGGTACAGCAGTCGCACGTCCAGAAGAACCGGGGGGCCCCTAAAAAAATTTTTAAAATTAGCACAGAAACTTATAGAATTAGATTTCCTCTGTAGAGGGGAACAGGGAAGCCTCAAGGACTCTGACCTAAAAGAATATGTACAAAAGGGTTTAACCTGATAAACACACTGGGATCAAATAATTGACTTTGTTGTATTAGAACAACTTTTCAGGTGTTTGATGGCAGACTCGGATCTGGGAGGAAAACATCGATCTAAAACCCCCAAGGAAGCTGCAGACCTTCCAGAGGTTTTTTTGGCCTATCGCCCAAGGAATCTGGTAAAAAGAAAAAGTCGCTGAAACCTGCCCGATGGAACACCCCGTCTCGGGTTGATAATTCCCCCATTTAAAGGCGTTTTTCCCCTGATATGGGGCCAAAACCGGTTCAGTACAGCTCACCTTGGTTGGGCTGTTCCCGGTTTTGCTTTGGACTGCAATTTATCCGTTTTTAGAGTGGGGGGATTATTCCCCCGTTTAAGTTGCGCCCCCTCTCTGCCTGACACCGGGAACTTTCAACAACCGCAAAAACGAAACCTTTACGGGGGACCCGGGGAACACTAAAAAAAGCACTCACTAGCTTTTTTTATCACGTTGCAAAGCATAAAATGAACTTAACTCCCAGTGTAACTTTAAAAATCTGATTCTGTATATTCAGATCTTCCACTTTTTGCAAAAATTCCCCAACAGACCATCTTTTTGGGACTTTTAAACCCGTGCCTCAAGTGGTGGGATGTGATTTTTCCCCGGTTTTACAAACACTCAGTGGGGGAGAACTTTCGAATTTGAAAAACATTCACCCATTATGCAACAAACTGGCCAGCGATGGAAGCGGGAACAAACTTCCTGTGTGTACCTTTAAAAAAAGAAAAGTGACTCAGTAATGCGATTTTCTCCGCCAATCAGGGACCAGCAGGTTTGCCCGTTTTGGGTTAACGGTTGGGGCTTGGAACCTCGGCTGGGTGGTATAAAAGGACCAGGTATGGGTACTTTTCCCCCTAAAACCCCCCCAAAGTGGCTAAACTAAACCCCTGTCGGCCGTCTATGCAGTAAAAACCTTGTGCAGTCCACCTACCTGAGGAAGAGTTTATGGGAAGGAGTGATTTCTCCGGTTGTAACCAGAAAGGCCACATTCATAGGGGCCCCAAAAAGAGAACAAAGTTTTGTTTTAAACCCTTTCCCCCCTTCCCACAAAGAAGACCCTTTAAAACGGGGAGAAGATGGGGGGTTACTTGCGGCGGCAGTACAAACACTGATTAGGGGACCAGCTTTGGTGAGACAAGGTGTCGGGAGGGCCAATTTGAGTCGGGGCAGGCGTGCTCTGGGTGTGTTCAGTGAAGAGGTCCCCCACCCTTTGGGAAGGATAAACCGGGAGAAAAAAAGGTGTAGGTTACGAGTTCCCAATGGGAATTGGATAACATGCCATACCCAGTATTTTTGGGGTTGGGGGCTGGGTATAAAGACTTCTGCAGAGTGCTCTGCGGGCAGAGGCATTTGTGGTTACAGGCTCCACCAAGCAAAGGAAAATCCCAAAAACTGGGATGAGCTGCCCTTTTCCATAACTGGGGCCCGCCTGCCATAAAGCCCGGGTCAGGGGGGGCCAAGAAAGCTCGGCGCCCCAAAAGGGCTGGTAACTATGTCCCTCCCCCCTATTCTTCCAGGTGATCCTTTGACATCCCGAGGTGTGGGCCGCCACCAGGGGGTGCCCCAGCCGGTTTTTTTTGAAAGGCTGCGAATCAGGCTAAAAGGGGAAAAAAAGTTTGAGTGGCAGAGACTGGTGTTGAAAGAATCTGGGGGGATGGGTGCTTTTTTAGTCATGCAACCCTTGGGACTGGAATAGGGGGCAAAAAGACATCAGAACTCTTGCTGACATTTTTTTTTTGGGGGGTTTGGGAAAAAAGATGTGGCAAAAAAATTTAAAAAAATTCCCGGGCAAAAGTAGGACCTGTAAAAGGGGAGAAAAGGGGCCCAAACCACTCCCAGTTGTTGAAGGCCATTCCCCGGGTTGCAGTTGATCGGGTGGGGCCTTTGGGGGGAGCCTTTATAAATACATTTTAGTAGTGTGTGATTATGGACAGGGTTCCCAACCATTCCCCCAAGAAGACCAATGCCAGTAGAAGCGGGGCCTTATACAGCTATTCTGGTGGGGATTCCCAGAGTTCTGACGATCGGGGCCCCAATCTGCCCCAAACTGATGAAAAAAGTAAATAGTTTGTTAGGAATCGGGGGATTAAGGAACACCCAATCATCCCAGCCCGGGTTTTGAGAAAGATACAATGCTACATTGAAGCAGATGTTCAAGTTTGTGAATGGACGGGGTCTATTGGGACAATGGTTCCCTTACCTGTTTTTCTTCGAGAGGTTCAGATCATCAACAGGATTCCCCCCATTTGAATCTTATATGGATATGTTGGGGGTCCACTCAGTTTCTAAAGGAGACTCTAGAAGGAGAAAAAGACAGGCAGAATCGAAAGAATCTCAATTTTGTTTAACTTACGGAAAAAAATTTGCTTCCCTATCCCAGATGGTGGGGAAAAAATATGGAGGGCACAAACCAAACAGAAGTGGTTTATGACAAAGCCGCAAGGGCCCTTTAACCCGCTGTGGGAAAAAAGGTACTTTACCTCCTTACTGAGAGCACTTACTCCCAAGTGGCGGGGCCCCCTTTATGGTAACACAGAAAAGTCCAGTCACTTTAGTTAAATGCCGATCTCCGGGGAAGCCAAAACAGACATTTCATATAAATTTTTTGGGCCAAAATACTAACCCCTTCATTCAGTTTCTCATTGAAGTGTCTTGGGGAGGATGAGGCGAGGAAGTTTTTATCCAGCCCAGATGCTGTACTGTTGCCCCCTTTTGGAACACCCTGAGTGACAAAACAAAGACAGGATACCCAAAAGATCTTCCAGAGGGTTTTTTTGGGGCTTTGCCTGGTAAACTGAACTTATTAAACATCATATAAGCACCCCCCGGTCAGTGGAACTGCATTTTTCCCACACCCTAACGTTGCAGGGGGTTTTCGGAGGAACTGGGCAAATAAACAACTTAGAATAGTTAAAACCATCCTGATGAAGGGTTTTAGCCCCGGGTACTCCCCCCAAAAAAAAAAGGGAAAAATGAATTTTGTGTAGATTTTCAAAGTTAATGCAAATCTTTTTGATGCCTCCCCCCCATCCCAAGGGTAGATGAATTAGTGGAGCAGTTGGGTCCGCTAAATTTTTAACAACTATTGATTTAGAAAAAGGTTATTGGCAGATACCACTGACAGAAGTCAAAAACTTCCCGCATTTGGGCACCTGGGGGCCTAAAAGGTTCCCCGGTTGCCATTTGGTTTAAGGGGGCTCCAACCACCGATGGAAAAGTGCGGGGGAAAGGGAAGGCAGCTAGAGCATATATTGATGATGTGGTAGTGTTTTAGTCAATCAGGGGAAGCCCATTAAAGCACCTTGCTGGTTTGCCCGCCAAAAAGATGCTGGTTTGGTGAAAAACCCCAGAAAAACATTTTTGTGCAAGGCGAGGTGCAATACCGGGTTACACCATGGGGGGTTTTATCCATCCTCAGGTTGACAAAGGGCTGCCACCCAGAATGCGCACCCCAAAAAAAACAAGTCCGTTCCTTTCGGGACTAGTGGGGTGGCCCGCCGGTTCATTCAATTTTTTCAATTTTGCAGCACCCCTATCTGACCTCCTGAAAAAAAGCCCTAGGAAACATCAAATGGACAGAACATGTGAAATTTTTTAATACATTAAAAAAAGTTTTCTGTGAAAAAAATTACGATGTCCACTTTCAAACCCTTTTTATTTTAAGGTCACCCCTTTCGGGGGAAAGGGTTTTGGGGCCCCCAATCGGGGAAGGAGAAAAAAGGGGGCCTATTTTGTTTTTCGTGAAAGCTGTTTATAAGAAAAAAATATGCAGTGTTGGAAAAGGAGGGGCACATTAAATGGGCAATAATAGTTTAAAATTCCTTTTTCCAACAGAGTTAGCGTTGAGAGGACCATAGGGCTTTGAATGGATGCAGCGAATGAGTTCAACCCCGGTGGCCCCTTTGGGATTTTCGCTCCAGCCTTATTAAATTTCAGGTCGTATTTGGGAAAGAAAAATCTTTAAGGATTATTTGTTATTCCCCTGTAATCTAGGGGAGGGGGTGTGTGGAATGCATTTCCTTCCAAATTTTTTAAGTAATGCCCGCTTTAATCGCTAAAGAAAAATGCATTTGTTTGATCGAATTGGGGCGGGGGGCCTGGGGGGTGAAACACCCCGGGTGTTGAACCCCCCGGGGGGGGTTTTGGCCAAAAGGTTTGTTTAACCCCGGTTTTGCAATGCCCGGGCGGTTTAAACGGCGCCCTGAAAGCGGGAGTTTAACGAGATGGGGCCCAAAGAAAAAAGGTTTATTCTGGGACAACGGCCGGTTATAAATTTTAAAAGGGGGTTTTTCCCGACCCCAAAGGAAAAAAACCCAAAGGGGGGGCCCCTAAGCCCAGGGAAGGTAAAGGGAATTTTAACTGGAAAGCCTTAATTTTTTTAGGGCCCAAGGCAGGGGAAATTTGGTTTTTTGGGGGGTTTTTTTTCGCTTTTTATATTCTTTTGTATATATTCTTTTTGTATATAGGTTTATATCTCCCAGTGATTATTCTTGGGGGAGGTTTTATACTTTTTGGGGTGGGGTAGTTTTTATTTTTGGGATCAATTGTTTTTTTTTTTTGTATAACACACACTTGTTTTTTACATTTTTTTTCCTGCTGGGGGCGCTTGAACCGGGGTAAGAGAGACAACCTTCATTATTGGGCGTTTGGTTTGTTTTTTTTAGGATCACGTTTTTGTAAATACCATATTTTTCCTTTTTTTTTTTTTTTTTTTTTGAAATGTCAGGGTTAAAAGGGCTGTGTCTCAAAAACCCCCCTGACCTCTGCATTTTTTTACAGCACTTTGTAAATAAACTTTCCATTACCCTTCAATTTTTGTCTGTGTCTTTTCTTCCATTGATCCTGTTGGTTCATGAACTATCAGGTGTCAGAGGTAGGCTGGGGCCCTTCCCACTACGGGGGGTTTTCACACCCCTCCCCTAGGTACAATTCTATCTGAATATGTAATAAAATTTAACTATACACATGTTGTTTTGTAGCTACAATTCATTTTGAATTTAAAAAAGCAGACATTATGGTACTTCAAGGAAATGTTTGACATAATGACTGTAATACATATGTTGTTTAATGAGACAAATTTTAAGTGCTTTTTTTAATTTTTTAAATTTTTTGAGTGACATATTGCTCTTTTTTTATTTTTTCAACATGGGAATTTTATCAACTTTACTTTATATTTATTTCATTTGAATTTTTTAGTTAAGGTGGATGATGACATAATAGGTAATGCTGCTTCCTTACAACTTAAGGCTGGGGCTGATTCCTATCCATGAATGGACCATAAAGTTTCCTATTCAATTAGTTAAAAAACACTTTTTTAGAATATTTAATGCAGACCTTGTGATCAAATAAGAAAATTTAATATTAGTCCCGTAAAAACCCCAAAAATTCTAAAACAACCAAAACACACACCATGAACATTAAAAAATAAAATCTTAAATGGTGGTGTCCCCCTTATCTTAAACTTTTTGGGACCTCCCAGATTGTAGAGATCTCCGGTTTTTTTTCCCCAAATTTGGGCACCAGAAATGTGAAAAGATTAATATTTGTAACCTGACTAAAAACTATTAATATATTTTAGCAGTGATTAAAAGGGGAAAAAAAAAATAATAAAGGATCAAATATTTTTAGCAGTAATTTTGCTTTTGCATTATGTATTCCATGTTTTCAGTTTTTTTGATTTGTCTTGTTCCAATCAGTTAATAACCATATAACCTATGCCACTGCATAAAATTTGCTACTTAAACACACTTTTGGGAACCCCAAACAAAAAACAATAATAAAAATTAATAATAATACATATTATTTATATAAAAATTACTTACAGAAACTCAAAAAAAACATCAGGGTTTTTTGTAATATTGACAAGTATTTTTGCATAAAAAAACAAACACTAAAAAATAAATACAGGATTCAAAGATAAATAGAAAAAAAAAAATAAACGAGTAAAAAAATTAAATTTGATAAAAAAAAAAACCAGAACAAATAACATAATTTGTGATACAAAAAACACCAAATTCTCCACTATCTGGCCAGAAAGAAACTGAAAGAAGGGCAGTTTTGGTTAAGTTAAAAGAATTCGAACAGATAAGTTTTAAGTTGTTTTTAAAAGAAGTTATTGAGTCAGTGAAAACTTTCTTTAGGGATTCATTCAAAATTTAGGTCTATACAGCTGAAGGCCTTTGAGGCACAGGTGGTTATTGGGGCCAAAAAAAAGTGAATCAGAGGGGCCTTGGGGGGCTAACAGGGCAAAAATGATGGAGAAGGCTGCTGAGAGTCCGTTGCAAATCCATTTTAACTTTTTTGTTATTAATGAACTTTTATTCAACCTGAACCAATGAGGAAACAATAAAAAAATGTGCCCCTTTGTTTCGTTATATGGGCTCTGAAGCAGGTTTTGATCAACTGGTGCAGTGATAAAAGAACGGGGAACGCCAGTAGGGGGTTAAAAAATCAAAAAGCGAATTTGGTATTTTAATAAAATTAACCTGATCTAGCCCCTAGGGACTTGGGATGTAAAAAAGAAAATTGGACCCCTGGTCTATTGGGGGAAAAAAACCTCCCAGACGTTTAAAAACATTTTCCATACATGTCATCTCAGATAAATGAGTTTAATGCAGGTGTCACTTTTTAACTAAAAAAGTTTAAAATACAACAAACAAACAAAGAACAATAATAATGTGAATAGTAGCAAAAGGGGCTGAGCAAGAGGATTAAAATAATTAAATTAAACAAAAAACAACAAAATTTAAACTAATTCCCATTCCCTTTAATAACCAAAAAAAAAAATAAATACAAGTATTAAAAAATAACAACATAAGGAAATAATAGCCTAAAACAAACCCATCAATTAGATAAAACAAAATTTAAATCAGTGTTCCCTCAATTCTTATAAAATTTTCTTTATTTTTAAGGGAAAAAAATTAAGAAAAAACATAATTACTAATACATTTTGGCTATATCTGACTATGTTAAAACAAGAAATTGAACCCCGAAGTCAAAACAATGTATTATGACTTGATTCAAAAAGGGATGGAGGCAGTTCTTTGCCCCAATTTTGTTCAGAGTGCCATGAATTTTTTTTCTAAAAATTTAAGGTTTAAACATGCAATGTTTTTTTTAAACTTTTCATTCTCCTGACTTTTCCACCCCTTAGTTGTTGGGAACGTGGTTTAAATTACACTCCAATAGTCTTGTTTTTTGCAAAAAATTTGTCTGCTGAGGGGTCAATGATAGTCAACTCCCTTTTTTTGGGAAGTGGTGCTTTCTTGCTCATACATTTCTGTCCTTTGAGACTGGGCTCAATGCGCCCCAAACCCAAATCTGCTCACAGTTCTCTGTTCTTTAATCTGGAATTAAATTCCCCTTTTTGGGAAGAAAAATGTCTCCCTCCTTTGTTGTGGCAAATGTTAAAAAATATTTCTACTCTGAGCAGAAGTTAAAAATAGGCAGAAAGGGTAGGAAGTGCAGATCTAGTGTTGTAATGGGCTTAAAAAGGGGAACCAATTTTATTTTTATTTTTTTTGATTGCACAGAAACCCAACATTTTGTTTTTGGGAATTTGAAAAAAACTTTCCCAAAAGGGTTTCCGGATGAATTAAGGCCTTTGTTCCGAGAATTTCTGAATGTCTTTTCGCCTTTATCATGTTATCAGTTGAGAACCTGGAAAAAAGGTCAGTGAGCTTCGTGAAACTCTACTTTTTTTTAACACTTTTTTATATTAAGTTCCCCTGAGGAGAAGGGTTGCTTTTATGCAAGTCTCATGTTTGCCAAAAAAAAAGGGCGTGCTTTCACCAAAGGGTTTAAAAAAGTCTTTGAAAGTTCTAAAAAATATATAAGAGACATACCAGTTACCCATTTTGAACCATTTCAATAGAGACTATGGGGGTTTTTTTTATATCATATTTTAAAATTTCCCGAAAAATAATAATTAAAGATGATTTTTTTTTTGAACATTTTCTTCAGTAACAAACAAAATCTTTTTTAAAGCTCAGTACCTTTTTAAAATAAAATTTTTTTTGCTTAACAAATTAAGAAATCTTTAATGGGGGTTTTATTGCCCCCGACAGAATGGGTTGAACAAATTATAAAAAAATATAAAGTTTCAAACTTGGGGAACCCTTTTTGGGATTCCGTCTATCCCCCCTTTCAGCTAAGATAAGTTTTTTTTTCTATTTTTTTAAAAATACATTTTCTGCTTAGTCTCAACTTTAAATTCTATCCCATTTGTTTTTTAACTATTGGCTTAAAGCTTTAGAAATACAATTTAATAGTTATTCTGCATACTTGCCTAATACTGAATGCTATTTATTTTACAAAATTTTATCTATTAATGATTTCTCCTTTAAATTGAAGTTATTTTCCAAAGTTAAGTCAGATTTTTATATAAAAATTTTTTCCTTCGGGAAATTTTGAACTAAAAAAATTGTCATCTATAATACATTTTTAAATGTTTAGCAAAAAATTTCCTGTAAATTTTAAATTTATTTGTTGTTTTGGGTTTCCGGGGAAAAAGATATGTTTTTCTTTTTAAAAAAGAACATATACAAAAAACTATATATACATGATTTTATGAAGTGTTTATACCTGTTTTTTAGAGGGCCCAAACTTAATCAAACAATGTTTACTTATAAAACCCTTTAAAACAATACGTTAACAAAAATGCAGTTTTTATAAAAGCAACACAAATATATATTTTCACTACATCGCCCCAAAAAAAACTAAATTAAAAACCCGTACTTTCCACAAGTTTAAAAAACTAAGAAAAGAAAAGTATTCAACTTTTAAAGGAAATTGGTGTAGACCTACTATAAAAAGGGGAAGGAGAGCGGGGTTTCAACTCCGAAACCATCATCATTTTTTTGCCATTATTTACCCGGGCCTTGTTTAGTTTTCTACTCATTCCCGGGGAAACATACCAGAAACCCGGGGTTACATTTTATCCACCATTTTCCAAAAGAAGGTGGGTTTTCTTTTATATTTGGAGATTCAAACACATCCATTTTGAACAGCCACAGATTCTGGAAAGTATTTCCCCACTCAATTTCATTTCGGGCATTTGAACCAGAATTTTTTGTGTTTTTTGTTTTGTTATATGTTTGAGGGGGAAGGGGGGTTTTTTTTGTATATGGGTGTTTCCCTTTTTTGGGTTTGGTGGAGGGGGTAATATGGATATGTTTTTTAGGGGATTTGTATTTGTATTTGTCTTTGTTTAATTAAATATATTTTACATTATTTTAATATCAGTTTTGTTTTAAACCCCCTGGAGGAGGGGAAAATATTAGTCAGAGGGCCTTGGAAAATTTTGGTTTTTCCAAATTTTTCCCGGGCCCCAGGTCCTGGTGGGGGAGGGCTCCGGCTGGGTGGGGGCGGCCAGC
>NW_024383253.1:0-6659 GCF_016835505.1 Polypterus senegalus
ACAATTAAGAAAAATTGTTGCTTTTGCATCAGTCCCCAATTGTCATATTGCCATTCTGTTGCTGACTCATCCCATTGCTGATGAAACCTCCGAAAACTTAATAATTGTGTTAGAGGTGTAAGCCGCTGTACAATCATGAGTCAGCAGAATGAACAGAATTAAGATGAGTACACAGCCCTTCGGGGAGTGAGATGGTGTTTTCGACGCAGACTGTCTGTGGTCTCTCTGTCAGGAAGTCCAGGACTAAGTTGCATAGGGAAGAGTTGTAGCCTGACAGCTTCCCTATGAGCTTCTGAGGGATGATGGTGTTGAATGCTGAACTTAAGCATTCTAGCACAAGTGTCTCTTTTGTCCAGAAGGGACAGGGCCAGATGAAGAGTAGCTGATATGACATCTTCAGTGTTGAACCTTTAATGTGATTGGCAAACTTTCGAGGGTGTCATGTGATGTGGGAAGTCCATCTGTCAGGTGGCCCAAGAATAGTCTCTCGAGGCACTTCATGATGACAGGTGTGAGTGCTATAGGGTGATAGTTAGACAGAGGACTTCTTTGACACGGGTTTGACTTGGTGGTTTAGAGGCACTTGGGGATGACTGCCTGCCACAGGGAAAAGTTAAAGATGTCTGTAAAGATGTCCTTCAGATGGTTTGCACATTCCATGAACACTCAGCTAGCAGATTTCTGTGGGATTACTGTTCATTTAGCAAACTTCTTCAGCATATACATAGTAGAACATAAGTGTTTTTATAATGCAATTTCATTATTATAAGATGGTATAAAGAAGAAAAAGAGGCCCTTTGCAATACAGCATGTTAACCTGCATCCAGCCTTTCAAGAAGGTCCTCCAACTTTCAGGGAAAACTCGGATTGACACACCAGCCCCTGTAAAAAACATCACACTACTCAGTTCCATTTGAACTAAAGTGGTGCTGAGGTGTCACTCAGTGGGTCCTAATTTGGGGTCCCCAGGTGGTTTGTCATGTTGTGTGTGTCACCCATAGCAGCAGCATAGCCAAAAACTTTGATAAAAAGTGACAAAACTGCACAAAATGTCCAAGTCCAAGGTCAAATAAAATGGCAGTGAAGATAGATAAGAAATATCTTCTGTTTTTTCAAATTGACATACAACAAAAAATGAATGTTATTTTATATTTATCAAAATTCAGATCTCCTAGATGTGTATATTACGAAAATGGAGTTACAAAATGACACAAAAAATTGAAAATATTCTAAATTAAAACAGATATGTGTTGTGAGAAAAGCATAAAAGATTATTTAGTAACTTAAATTTTGTAAAATCGAGTTAAACATCACATGCCTCCGTGGTCTGAAGCAGTCTTAACTCACTGACTGTCTGTCTGTCTGATTGCATATAGCGCTGAAAAAAAACACGCGGTCACTGATTACAAACCACAAGATGAAAGAGACAATATATGTTAAAACATCATCGCACTAATGCAATATTATTTGAAAACGAACAGTGTCAGATCGGGTTTGAATATGTGCCCCATCTGACGCTGTTCATTTTTAAATAATATTACATGTACTGTGCGTTGAAACTGCTGCACTGAATAAGCTCCCACCTTCTGTAACAGCACCAGTGTGTATTCAAACTCAATCTGACGCTGTTCGTTTTCAAATAATATTGCATGTACGAGGGTACTATTTTAGAATAAAAACATACATTTGATTTCAGTCAGTCTGTAGCAGCCAGTGTAAATGTATGATAATTGTAAAGGTTAGCTTTTTTTTTTAATTCACTTTCATTCTTTAGGACGTTTATGCTTCAATCTGACACTGCTGGTTTCACATAAAGATGCGCTATAGCTTGAATGTTATTTACTTGGAGATGCACTATAGCTTGAATGTTATTTATGTAGTGAAGAAAGTACAGAGTCAGGTGCTCATTCAGTGCAATAGGAACCATTGCACAGAGAGGTGTGTGTACTGCAACAAGTACACGTGTCGTAAATGTAGGAAGGGGGTGTGGGAATTGTTAATATTTGAATGTGATGATTTTATATAGCGCGGAATGAAAATCAGTAGTTCTTAGCATTGCACCATGCAAGCTGTCGTATCAACTGCCAACTGTAACTTGCTTTCTTTTTTCTTCAGCTATAGTCTTGAATAAAAGTGCACTTGTTTTGTTATACTTGTACACCAACATATGTTCCTGTGATTGAGAGACACGGTCATGCTCAAAACACACGTGTAATGTCATGAAAAGTGCACGCAGAGCTATAGTGCGTCTTTATGTGAAAACAGCAGTATCAGATGGGGGCAGGGGGTAGTGAAGGATCCTGTCCCTGCTGGACACACTCTAACATCACCCATTACTGATAAGGTTCCTCACACCATAACCCTCAGCTTACTGTGTTTGAGCACCGATCTACAAACATCACCTTGAACTCCCACTTGATTAGTATGATGCCAACCTCTCATGTGGCACCTTATCAAATGCTTTCTTAGACACCAGATAAATAATATTATCTGCTCCACTTTGATGATACCTTTTTGTCGCTTTATAATAGAATGTAGCATGTTAGTAAAAGATGACCTACCGTTTCTGAAAACAGTCTATGCTGACTGTTTTGTGAAACTCCTGTTTTATCCAGATGTTTCTCAATCTTATCATTAATAATTCCTTTCATTAATTTTCTTGTTATGCATGTTAAAGCTTACGGCCTATAGTTGCTTGGATCTGCCCGGTCACCCTTTTATATATAATGGGATGATATTTGCCATTTCAATCTTGGAATTCCCCAGTGCAGTAACTTCCTAAAATATGCCTCATGGGTTTATATCTGTACTCACTAGCCTCCTTAAGAACTCTAGGCTAAATATTATGTAGTCTTGGAAATGTGTTTGATTTCACCTATTTAATCAGAGTAGCACTCTCCGTCTACAATTTCCAAATCTCAGAGTACCTTCTTAGTGATCCTTTACCATTGGGAAGTTGTTCACTTCCTCACTTGTGAAGACCTCAAAAATGCAAGCGTAGAACATCCATAATTTCACTGTCTGTATTTTTCAATTCCTCTTTACTATTCTGATGCACTTCACCTCCACCTTGACTGTTCTTTTCTACTAAAATACTTAAGAATCTCTTAGGGTCTTCTTTGCCTTATCTGCTCTATTCCTCTCAACTGTCTTTAGCCTCCCTGATGTCCATCTTAATGGTTTCCCTCATGTTCTCATAAGCCCTACAATTCCTATTGGAGTTATTAGTCTTATACATTTTATTTGTCTGTTTTTCCTTTATGCTTCTTTTAAATCTTTATTAGCCCACTGTGGACCTTTTTAAATCCATCTATCCATTATCCAACCCACTATATCCTAACTACAGGGTCACGAAGTGGTGTGGAGTGGTGGCTCTGAGGCTAGGGATCTGCACTGAGAATCAGAACGTTGCTGGTTGAATCCCATAAATACCAAATAGGGACTCGCCTGTTGGGCCCTTGAGCAAGGCCCTTAACCTGCAATTGCTGAGCACTTTGAGTAATAGGAAAAGCACTATATAAATACAAAGAACTATTAACAACAGGGTCTGCTGGAGCCAATCCCAGCCAACACAGGGTGCAAGGCAGGAAACAAACCCAAGGCAGGGTGCCATCTCACCAGAGCTTTTTAAATTTCCTTCTAAACCCAAATGTAGGTATGTGCCTGTCCTGCATTACGTGTAAAACATTTTAAATCTGTTCCACTGCTCCTCGACTATCTCCACACTTAAAAGCTTATCCAAGTCTATCCTCCTTAGACTGTAGCACATTAGCTCAAAATTTGTACTCGCAAAGTTAAACACTTGACTTTTGTCTTGCATCCACGACTCTTCCAAAATGCTGAGAACTGTAATTATTTTATGGTGACTTGACCTAGAGGTCCAATCACCTCTACACCCTAAATTCTATTCTGATTCTTACAAAATACTAAATCCAGACAGGCTTCAGCCATGTTAGTACTAACGTACTGTGTTAAAAACACAGTCACTGATTACTCTAAAACTCCCGCTCTTCTACTCCCCTATTTGCAAGGTTATCCTAGTTAATATTTGGATAGTTAAAGTCTCCCATGACTGTAATATCATTCTGTAAACTTGCTTTTGTAATATTACCAAAAGACATGCATTTAAATTTCTATCTGCATTGGGTGGTCTATAACATACTCCTAAAAAAAGACCTCTAATGCAGAGAAGTCTACCCTGTCAGTTTGTACATCAGTATGGAAACCAACTCTTTAAATTTGGTTTTCAGAACTGATAGTCTACCTTATGTTGTTATTTGTTCCAACATGGACAATGACAGCTGAATTCACCCTACCCCGGCCAAGAACCGGGACACCCAGAAGGCACACACTGTGTGAGACTCTCTGTCTCTAGAGCAAACCTGCATTACAATCTCCTAATGAATAAGTCCTCAAGTATCACCACCACTCTCTTTCTGGGAACTGTTTTGAGGTGGCCTACGGGGGCTCCTCATGCCTGCTTACCACCTCAGGATCATCACAGACACTGTCCAGCTCAGCAAGGACCTGAAAATGGTTTGACACTTCCAACTATGGAGTTGATTCCCCTGACAGTGTGCACTTTTACCTTGCATCTTGTGACTGCATCTTGCATCTATCTCTACCTGTCTGGTCTGGAATCTTCTCCTCATCTGTTTAGGAGTGCACATTATCAAATGGGCCAGGTCTGCCAATTCTGTAATACAACACAGGCCATCCAATTCCTTCTTCAGTTCAGCGACCCTGAGCTCGAGGTGCTGGATCAGCTGGCATCTCCTGCAGATGTAGCCCTCATAGATGACTGGCTCTCCAAGTAAACACATCGGATTAACCTAAACCAAAAGTCATGGAAGACTAGAGGTTTGGTCTCTATTGAGAACCTGAGACTTGCCTGCAGGTCAGAGGATGGGCCCAGTACACTGCCCAAGAGCAAATCAGAGTAGAGGCATCAAAACTGCCAAGATGGTCTTTAAGAGCAGGGGAAAGGTCCATCTGACAGACAATAACCATGGCAGGTGTGCAGGGAATACAACAAACCAACTACTAAAGCAGTAACATGTGCCTATCTGTACTGATGCCTTATGGCACTGGAAGTGAATCTTTTCTTTGTTAGCTTTGAGGCAAAACGGTCCCTCACAGACACTCTGCCCCCGTCGATTCTCAGCTGCGACATACTTTTCAGGAACTTCAAGTGAGATGGGTGCTCAAGACAGGAATCTGAGGAAAGCAGCTGGACCAGATGGCATATTTGGCATGGTACTTGAAGCTTGTGCTGACCAGTTGGCTGGAGTCCTTACTAAGTTATTTCATCTGTCACTGGACGTAGGCAACCATTCCTCCTGTTTTAAGTCAGCTATTGTCATCCCTGTCCCTAAAAGTCAATAACCTTTATGACTGCAGACCAATTGCATTGATGTCAACAGTCATAAAATGTTTTAAAGATTTAGCCTCAACACATTAAAGCCAGCTTCCTCCCACTTTTAACCCTCACCAGTCTGTTTATAGATCAAATAGATGCATGGAAGACATTATCAGTAAAACCCCTCCATAGAAAAGAGCCACCTGAAGCATTCAGGGACCAATGTAGGGAACCCATTTGTCAATTATAGCTTGCCATTTAATTTAATCATCCTAAGCATACTAATCAATAGGCTGTATCACCTGAACTATTCCCTCTGCAATTGGGTAAAAGAATTTCCTCACTGGTTGCCCACAAACTGTTAGAATTGGCCACCATCAGCTCCTTCAAACTTAAACTAATCACTGGCTCCCTCTGGGCTGTGTGCTGAGCCCATTCCTCTATGTCCTGTACTCTTATGACTGTACATCTAATTACCCCAGCAACACTGTCATCAAGTTTGCTCCTGACTCCCCGTGGTAGGTCCATAAACAGTGATGATTAGTCAGCAACTTCTACGCTCAACTATTGAGAGTGTTTTAGCAAGCTGTATTTCATCCTGGTAAACTGGTTGCACAGCAGCAGATAGGAAGACTCCCCAGACGGTAATATCCCAAAGGTACAGAAAATCATTGGCTGCTTCCTGCCCCCCCTGGAAGATGTATTATCTGTAAGTGCCTATGCCTCTACTGAACCTGGAAAATCATTGAAGACCCTTCTCATCCTGGGCAATCACTGTTCACACTACTGCCCTCTGGCAGGCAGTACAAGAAACATTAAAAGTGAAAAAAAAAAGATTTGCAGAGTTTTTATCTTTCAGAATTAAAAACTTGATCTGTTGAAATGTTAAGAAATTAAGGTGCTTTCTAAATAAACAGGATTCCAGAAATTAATTCATGCATTTATCTCTAGTAGGATTGACTACTGCAATGCGGTGTTCACTGGATGTTAAACTGTTCTTTATACACTCAGTTAATCCAAAATGCTGCTGCAAGATTATTAGAAGAACAAGAAAATTTAAACACATAACTCAGCTCTTAAATCCTTACCTCTGGCTCCCGGTTAAGTTTAGGGCAGATTTCAAAATCCTCCTTTTAACATATAAAGCATTAAATGGCCAAGGTCCAGCTTACTTGTCTGAACTTATCATGATTTACAAACCTGGCGCATATTAAGATCTCAAGATGCAGGTCTGCTTATTATTCAAAGATTTATAAAAATAACAGTGGGAGTCAAGCTTTTAGTTACAGGGCCCCTAAAC
>NW_024383254.1:0-2500 GCF_016835505.1 Polypterus senegalus
AAAACTGTCGTTTATACCCTGCGTCCTCTCATTAAACTTGTATCCCGCATTACCTGTGGGCATGTGAAACGCCAGCGGCAGCCTGTCTATGAACTTAATTTAAACTTTATAGGTTTACACCGTGCTTTGTTTCCGCAGTAGCTGCACTTATGAATATGCATTGGCCTCGCTCACTGAGTGCAAGGGAAAAAAATTAAATGTAGTCTATAAGTTATTAAAAGTAAAACATTAACGTTTTGTTCAGTTTCCTCCTACAGCAATTTTAACTCCGTTACAAGTGATCCAAAGTCTCGTTTATACCTCATTATTAGTGTGTCTATAAACTTAATATAAACTTACAGTTCACGCTGTGCTTTGTTTCCGCAGTAGCTGTACTTATGAATATGCTTGTATTAATGAATATGCTTGTATGCATCACTTGCTTCATAATCTTTTTCTGCCTTCTCAATTGTGAAATGGTGTTTTCTCTTCAGCGTTGTTTGGAGGTCTTCCTTGTTCTCTACGTACTTACGTAGGAGGCGTGATGATGTCACACGAAACTCCGCCCCCCACATCCATCCAGCTCAACTCCATTACAGTATATGGAGAAAAATTAGCTTCCAGTTATGACCATTACGCGTAGAACCTGCCCAACTTTTGGAAGTAAGGTGTAAGGAATGAGCCTGCCAAATTTCCGCCTTCTACCCACAATGGGAACTTGGAGAATTAGTGATGAGTGAGTCAGTGAGTCAGTCAGTCAGTCAGTGAGGGCTTTTCCTTTTATTAGTATAGATATATGTAGTTGTATGTGTATACAGTATATGTATATATATATATATATCTATATGTATATATGTGTGTTTATATATGTGTATATGTATATATGTATGGATATGTATATATATATGTTTATATGTGTGTGTGTATATATATATATGACAGCAATACTCATCACTCACAACAGTGACAAAACAATTATATTGACAATCATGTTACGTTATTTTCAAAATGTTTCCTTTTCTTTTTCATTACTTCTTTAACACACTACTTCTCCGGTGCGAAGCGCGGGTATTTTACTAGTTACAATTATATAATAAAAAACATACATTTGCTTTGAGTCTGTAACAACCAGTGTACATTTTTGTGACTTGTAAAAGATATCGCTGAAGGGATATAAACAGACACACAAACGCTGGTGTGTCATGTCTTCTTGGTATCTTTTTGTCACTTAAATTTTTTGTTATTAAATTTTATTCGTGAATTAAAGCACACTTGTTTCGTTCTACCTTTCTGAAAGTGAAACCACTTGAATGACATCAAATCTGTTTCTTCCTCTCTCGGACACGCGTACACATATCCATGCATAAAAATGTCACTCTTTCAAAACGCCGTGAGCCTCATGTATGAACGGTGCATACACACAGAACTGTTAGCGTCTGAACGTTTCCACGCTTCAGATCGCGATGTATATCGAGGTGTAGCAGAAAAGTAATGAGACTGATTTTTTATTTACCAAAGTTTTTATTTTTT
This sequence comes from Polypterus senegalus, assembly GCF_016835505.1. Classification (NCBI taxonomy): domain Eukaryota; kingdom Metazoa; phylum Chordata; class Cladistia; order Polypteriformes; family Polypteridae; genus Polypterus; species Polypterus senegalus. The sequence continues at coordinate 1,510 of NW_024383254.1, forward strand.
TCAAACATCAATGTTATCCCCTTCAAAGTAGTTCCCTTGGGCAGCTACACACCGATGGAGACGTTGTTCCCACTGTTGGTAGCAGCGCTGGAAGTCTTCAACCGGTATGGTCTTCAGCATGTCCGTTACACTCTTTTGGATGTTTTCTAAAGTCCCGAAATGACGTCCCTTAATAAGGAATAAGGGGGCTGGGGAACCACAGGAATGCCTTTTGAGGTCAAAAATTCTGTTATGGAGAGGGCAGTGTGACATGGGGGGTTGTCATGATGGAGCATCAATTTGTCTGCAATGTCTGGTCTCACGCGAATGACCCTTTTTCTGAGCCTTTCAAGGACGTCTTTATAAAAAACTTGGTTACACTTGCCGATTCTCCAAGCTTAACACAAAATTTAATGGCACAACGTTGCTCCAAATTCCGCTGTTCCATTTTGCGTGACCGCACCAAAACACAACTTCGCTAATAGCAGTCACAAAAATCACGTAGTTAACGGAAGGAGTTGAAACTCGCACTGAGCTATGGGAAGGTACTGATACACGTGCTCTATCAAGGACAACAGCGCAGCGTTGCCAGATCGCTTGCAGTGTTGCCAGTCTCATTACTTTTCTGCCACACCTCGTAAAACCTACACTTGGTGCAAAGCCACACACTTTTCCATGGTACCTCATACCCTGTCGTATGCAAGTTCTCAGCTCAGTTTTGCAGACTGGCGGCACCCAGCGTCAAAGCAGTGCTGCTGTTCCTGTGTGGTTATCCTTTCTTTCTTAGATGCACATTCATGATGCGGCTTTATAAATACACTGAAATTAACTGCATATTGTTTATTAGTGTAATGCATCTGATTGTAATCAACCTGTAACAATATAATGGTCCAGGAAATAGCCATAGTATTCCAAATACCAGAACTGTTTTAGTGTTGTTACTCTCACTGCACCTTCTTCTTCTTCTTTCAGCTGCTCCCTTAAAGGGATGACACAGTGGATCATCTTTTTC
>NW_024383255.1:0-2745 GCF_016835505.1 Polypterus senegalus
TTGCTATTGGATTGCCGCTGACGGACGGCCTTATATGGGCAGGCACTAAATTACAAACGCCAGCGCAGCCTGTCTATGAACTTAATTTAAAGTGTAGGTTTACATCGGCTTTGTTTCCGAGTAGCAGAACTCATGAATATGGTTGTATATGTCACTCGCCGCTTCTTATTGTTTCGCTGCCTTCTCAATTATATAATGCATGTTTTCTTGAGCGCTTTTGAGGTCTTCCTGGTTTTCTATGTACTGCGTGATTACGGGAGGCGTGATGATGTCACCGAAACTCCGCCACGGCGTTGAAGCTCATCTCCATTACAGTAAATGGAGAAAAACTGCTTCCAGTTATGACCATTACACGTAGAATTTCGATATAAAACCTGCCCAACTTTTGTAAGGAAGCTGTAAGGAATGAACCTGCCAAATTTCAGCCTTCCACCCACACGGAAGTTGGAGAATTAGTGATGAGTCAGTGAGTGAGTGAGTGAGTAAGTAAGTGAGGGCTTTGCCTTTTATTAGTATAGATTATTATTATTAATATATATATATATATATATATATATATATGACAGCAACACTCATAACAATGACAATGTCAATCATGTTATGTTTTTATTAAAATGTTTCCTTTTCTTTTTCATTACTTCTTTAACACACTACTTGTCCGCTGCGAAGCGCGGGTATTTTGGTAGTCGCAGATAAACGTAACATAAACTACTGTCCAGTGTGCTTAAATGTGTGTTTTCATTTCTGATCGCTGTACGCCACTTCCCTTTAAGGACAAATCACAATCAATTGTTTCAGCCAAGCAGTGCCTTCCAACCATCCAACATGACAGTGTGAACCTTCATTGTTATTGAGTAGCGCTTCATTGAAGTATCGTTTTTAGTTACTGTTTAGTATAATGGATGACTTACTTAATTTTTAAATCAATGTGGAAATACATTCACTAACCTCTTAAATTATATAGTGAATTACTAAAATTTACAGTGTCTATTTTTGAAAGTTGTAATTTTTACTCATCCCCGTTATTATGCATTATAATTCCTCAGTGTCGCATATTATTCCTCACTACTCAAGAGTTCCGCTTCATTGAGATTCTGCCTCTTATGCTGTAAATGAAAACATTTTAAAGGGAGAGTTTATTGAACTGACTGTAGCAGACTTTTGCTCTTCTTAAAATTATGCAATTTTTGTGATATTGCCAATAATTATTAGATCAAACATCAATGAGTCTGTGAGTTTTTGTGGACTGTATTGTAATTGTTTTCATGACATCATCTCAGTACAGAGAGTGTGTGACGTTAACAATGAATTCAGTCCCAAATGAAAACTCAAAAAGTGGGGCGAACATGGAGGATGACCTGCCCAGGGATCTTAGGTACGACTGCAAGTGTCTGAAGGAGTTTCAACCTCGGAAGACCTGGCTGCGCTGCGAGGATATCTATATTTTAGATGATTGTAACAGGAACCTTTTTAAAATCCCTCTTCAAGGTCAAATTCTGTATGTCAGAGTATACTTACAATTTGGGTACATTTCTAGAAGAGGCCCTGCTAATTTCAGCATGACACCACGTCGTGGTATTGTCATGAATTATGAATTCCACCCACCCATCCATCCATTTTCCAACCCACTGAATCCGAACACAGGGTCACGGGGGTCTGCTGGAGCCAATCCCAGCCAACACAGGGCTCAAGGCAGGAACCAATCCTGGGCACCAACCCACCACAGGACACACACACACACACACACACAGCAAGCACACAGTAGGGCCAATTTAGAATCGCTAATCCACCTAACCTGCATGTTTTTGGATTGTGGGAGGAAACTGGAACACCCGGAGGAAACCCACGCAGACACGGGGAGAACATGCAAACTCCACGCAGGGAGGACCCGGGTCTCGTAACTGTGAGGCAGCAGCACTACCACTGCACCACCGTGCTGCTGAATTATGAATTGCACTTTTTAAATTGATTATATCGTTATATTTTGATAAAGTCCAGGTGTTTTCTGGGTGTTATTGAATACTGTAATGAGAAAATCCGGTGTATGTTAACATTATATTTGTTAAATTCGCACAAAGTTTATATAGTCCACACATACCGGTAACAGCATTTGACGTAAACACCACTGCATGGGGTTGGTCAGCCCTAAGTCCCGCACACCTCTAAGGCCGCTTCTGCATGCAATTGGTGCATGCCTGTTGCTGTCTCTCTGTATGTCGCCAATGTAATTGTTTACAGACGTTTATTACACACCCTGACTTTCCACAGTCTGGCTAATATCTTTAATGAATGGGTGTGACATATTTTGTCTTGCTGATTGGACATAAAACCGCAGTGAAAAGGCACAAGGTGAGCAGACAATACCGTGACATCCTGAAGGGGGTTCAAGTGAGCCCAATAGATGCTCATTGCTGCTGTTCTTCTAAGCAGAGGCGCCAATAAGTTAGCGATATCAGAAAGTCAAGTGAACTGCAGCAGGCCATTTATTTTTACTCTTTGTTCAGACTGACTGCCAAAACAGATGATTAAGACTTTTAAAACTAAAGTAAAATAAGGAGGACTTTTACAAGAAAGTGACAGAGATTTATGTGGAGAAGGTTAGGGGCATGGACTTCATTTACAAATAAAGGTAAGACCATAAACGGTTTTCAATTTTATAAAAATAGAAATGGGATGATACTAAGAAAAAAAAAATCCAATATTTAAAAACTAAATTTTAGCCTTAAAAAATATATTCTTTTTTTT
>NW_024383256.1:0-6298 GCF_016835505.1 Polypterus senegalus
TACATCAGCAGTCTATTATCCAACCTGAGCTATAAAATCTGTTCATCCATCTATTATCCAACCCGCTATATCCTAAATACAGGGTCATGGGATCTGCTGGAGACAATCCCAGCCAACACAGGGGCAAGGCAGGAACAAACCCGGCAGGCACCAGCCCACCACAGTAGCTCATTTTCAATATATATTAAATTTGTAGACACTTTTCAAACTTAACTTTAGAAATCATTTACACTTCCACAAAGTGACTGAGCTTGTTATAGATCGTTATGTGGTGTATGGCAAGGATGATGGGGTCAAGAGGCTTCTGTTTCTTTGGGTAAATCATCTCCAACTCACCATCTGCAAAATCAAAGCACTAGTTATTGACTTCTGCCGCATCAAGCAGCCTCTACTCCTGGTCACTACTCAGAGAGTGGATGTGGAGAGGAAGCACAATGCACTGCTGCAAATAATTGGGGATTGCTCCACATCAACACACAGGAACTGTAGAAAGAGAAGTTTCTTTTGGGGAATGCATTCCTTTAATGTGGGAATGACATCCTTACAGGTTCTACTGTACAACTTGTACTAGCCATTGTGATTTTCTATGTTGTAATGCTCTGGGCAAACAACACAAGCAAATTGAAATGGCAGGCTCACTATGGAATGCACTTTTGACAAACTGGAGACAGGAGCAGACGACAGAATCAAGAGAAACTGCTACTGAAACAGCCGTTGCAGAACAATGCTGCAGTTCCTCTCTTGCACTGAGTACTTTAGCCAATTATTCAACATAAGTTGTCAAGAAATCGACTGGGGCTCCTTTATATCAAAGGCAATATGCCTTTATAATGCCTCACTGTTACTGCAGCTCTTATCAAGTTTGTTTTCCTTCTTTTGTAACTCTTTTGTGTGTTTGAAGTCTGTTTTTGCTGTAGTTTTCAAATTTTTCAAAGAAGTGTTAGGAAGTGCTAATTGATAATGTTCTTGACGTAGTAAATGTGTCATTAGATACGGGTCTTCCCAGACTGTCTTAGACTGCTGTAGTTAAACCCCTACTTAAGAAACATAATTTCAACCCTCGGCCGAAATTTTAGACCCATCTCTAACCTGCCTTCTTAATTAAAATTCTGGAGAGGCAGTCATTATGCAGTTAAATGACCACCCAATAAACATGCTATTCTTGATAAATTTCAGTCCGGTTTCAGAACAAATCACAGCACAGAAACTGCACTCATTAAAGTAGTAAATGATTTGCGGGTAAATGCAGAGAGAGGCCATTTATCTGTTCTCATCCTCTTTACATCTGAGTGCTGCATTTGACACCATTTATCATAACATTCTTAGAAATCGCCTTTAGTCAATGGTGGGCCTCTGTGGCAGTGTCTTAAATTGGTTTTGAATCCTACCTGGCAGGGAGAACATTCTTTGTTAGTTGTGGTAATTACAACTCAAAGACACAGGCTCTATCCTGGGTCAGCTGCTCTTCTCAATCTACATGCTTCCATTAGGTCAGATTATCTCAGCGTGAGCTACCACAGCTATGCTGATGACACACAGCTGTATTTATCAATAGCACCTGATGACCCCGATTCTCTTGATTCACTAGAACAATGTCTGACTTGTATCTCAAAATGGATGAATAGTAATTTTCTCAAGTTAAATAAAGAGAAACTGAAATCTTAGTGACTGGCAATAATGGATACAATGAGGCTATTAGAAATAAACTGGATACATTAGAATTAAAAGTCAAGACGGAGGTAAAAAGCTTAGGGTAACTGTTGACTGTAATCTAAATTTTAAATCGCATATTAATCAGATCACTAGGACAGCATTTCTTCACTGAAGCATAGCAAAAGTTAGGACCTCTTATATCATTGATGCTGAAAGTAGTTCACGCTTTGTTTCATCGACTAGATTACTGTAACGCCCTCTCAGGACTACCCAAAAAAGACATAAATCGTTTGCAACTAGTGCAGAATGCGCCTAGAATCCTAACTAGGAAAAGAAAATCTGAGCACATCTCCCCAGTTTTGATGTCACTACAGTGTCTACCTGTTTCATTCAGGATTGACTTTAAAATTCTGCTTATGGTTTATAAAGCCTTAAATAATTCCCATTCTTATATATCGGAATGTCTGACACCTTATATTCCAAATCTAACCTCAGATAATCAAATGAGTGTCTCCTTAGAATTCCAAGAACAAAACTTAAAAAGAAATGGTGAGGCGGCTCTTCTGCTGCTATGCACCTAATCTGGAATATAGCCTGCCAATAGGAATTAGCCAGGCTGATACAGTGGAGCACTTTAAAACTTCACTGTAATTAAAATTCTGATACTCTGTATATCCAATTCATTATAATAACTATTCATGGTAGCTCCAAAATCTGTACTAACCCTACTCTCTTCTGTTTCCTTTCGGTGTCTTTTGGTGGTGGCTTGTGCCACCACCATCTACTCAAAGCACCGTGATGTTCCAACAATGATGGATGGATTAAAGCCAGAAGTCTGTTTGACCATCAACATCAAGTGACTCCATGAGAACCCTAACTACAAAGAGGACTATTTCATTTATATTAGGTTGAATGCCCAGAAGGGACTGGGCGGTCCCGTGGCCTGGAACCCCTGCAGATTTTATTTTTTTTCTCCAGCCGCTGGAGTTTTTGTTTTTCTGTCCACCCTGGCCATGGACCTTACACCTTTTCTGTTAACTAATATTGTTTTATTTTAATTTCTTATTGTGTCTTTTGTTTTCTTTTTCTTCATTATGTAAAGAACTTTGAGCTACATTTTGTATGAAAATGTGCTATATAAATAAATGTTGTTGTTGTTGTTGTAGTTTGTTATAATATTTCTATATTATTTGAGCTTCAGTAAAAGCTTCCCATTTGGACAAATATGCTCTATCTATCTATCTATCTATCTATCTATCATCTATCTATCTATCTATCTATCTATCTATCTGAGCCTGTTCTGGCATCAACAGTCTAGGGCAGGACCCAAAATACTATTTGGATTTAAATTAAGAACACTTACACCAGACAGAGGGCTATTGACACTTATTACTCTAGCAAATGTTATCCCATTCTATAAAAGTAATCATCTGTCTGTCTGTCAGTCTGTCCGTCTAACTAATATAGCTTCTTATGTAGAGTATCTATCGACCCTATGTCTTCCTATCAAGAAAAAAGGGAATTTTTGCTTTTGCGTTATTACAATTAATTTATTGCAGAACTTACTTTAGCTATAGACATCATACAGATTTAAAAACAAACTAAGTCCTAATCTTTTACATGTTTTAGCTTTAACAGTTTTTCATGTCAACTTCCTAACTGACTCTTCAACAAACAGGCCTCCTCTGGAGCCAATGATGTGGCTCTGTAGCAGCTGTTTTCCAAAAAGTATTCTGCTACATCACGTTTAATTTCAGTTCCTTTTCACTTGTCAAAATAAATTGTGCTGTTAATATTCCACTTTTCAATTAAATATCACTAGAATAAAATCACTAGCAGGATCGGAAGCTCTATCCCAAATTTGGGAGTATTTTTGATTATAAAAAAAATACTATCCTATTTAAAAATCAGAAAATGCCCCAAACTCAATATAACAGATGTTTTGACATAAAAACACAACCAAAGCATGAGGGCTTGAAAAAAAGTCGGCAAACAATCTCCGCCTTTTCTCATATTTCTTCTATATTTCTTAAGTGCTTGATATTCGTTAATAATATGGACTGAAGATTCAATATGAACTATGATTTTATCCTGGGGATTTGAAATGATATCCTTACAGTTTACCAGCATATACGTATTCAAGTATTCAAATTTTGTATTCTGCATTGTCTGTTTTACTCTGGTCATTCCCAGCATTTCTTTTACTTGCTTTTATGAAGCTCTATAGACTGATGATTGTTCTGTTAATATTTTTACTTCATTATATTCATTGTGATAGAATAGATGCTTGCTCGCACCTTGTGCCCTCAGACACCACGTCAGACACCAGATAAAGTCAATAATTATTTATTATAATAATAATTGTGCACAAAGCAAACTCCTCTCACAATTCTCAATAACAATGAACAATCCTCCACTTGGGCATAGCCACCTGCCTCCCAACTCATCGTCTGGGGCTCCTGAATCACTTTTATATTCCCTGACCCGGAGGTGTTTCCTTCCAACAGTCCACAAATTATATTCTTCCGGGTCAGGGTAAATAATGTTTTCACCCGGAAGCCGTCGCTCTTCTAGCGAACTTCCGGGTCACCAAAACATGAAAGAACTGATTCCTCCCTGCAGCTCACCTACGTGGCCCCGCAGCTCCAACAGGCGATTATAAAAACTATGGTCCATAATTCCCTGTGGTCTTCTGAGGGACCTCCATGCCAAGAGGCTCCACCTGGCGGCTTGGGGGTATTGGCCGGGGTGCCGGCCACATATCTTACAGTATTCCCCAGCGATGAATTATAAAGATTGGGCCGGCCCCTGCCCGGAGGAAGTCTTCCTCAAGAGGACATTCAGTTGAGCCTTCCAGTTAATCTAGCAGATATCTTGGTCCCTGGAGAACTAAGAATATTATTCCAGTTTGATGTCTTGTCCCCCCCTCTCTCCAAGGACAATGTATCTGTGTGACAACCTTGGCACCATTAACTTTTCCTCGATCCTCGGTATTCTCCCCTAAGGGACTATGATAATTAGGAAATGTTAGGTCCGCCCCTTGTTTGCTGGAGTGAAACCCCTGCCGCCTCTAATAGTGCTTTCTCTCTTTCTTTGTCAGGAGCCCCCGTTTTATTTTCGGGATCTCCTGCTTGATCTGGAGCTTGTCCACAGTCTGAGTCTCTCTACTAGATGAAGAGACCCTTTACTTCTGCACCCTTTTACTTTATAAATTACGGTGGCGGCGTCTTTGGGGCTGTCTCGCTCCGAGTCAGCACTGTGTAGCTGCCCGGATCGATTAACTTCCTGCCACTCGGTTATCGTACCGGCCTCTCTTGTAGAGCCATCCACTTGGCACCGCTATGGATTAAGCGGGCCCTGTCACTCGTCCCTATTTCATTATATACGGTACCGGCTTTACCTACCTGTACGCTAAATCAATAAGACAGGTGGCTCCGAGACAATCGCCGCGGTACTCATTTAATTTGTTCATAGGCTTTTCAGCCGCTCCTCTCAAGTCTGCAGCGATCGTCTGGATTGTTTGCACCACCTGTAAAAACTGTGCGGGCTGAAGCAACTTCTCCAGCTCGTGCACGTCCAAGATTATTCAATGCAACGGAGGCACGCTCAAGCCATCATTAGCCTTACCCTCCGGCTGGGAGCCAATAAACACGGCCGCTCCTGGCGTGCTTCGACAGGTCCCAAGGGAACCTGGGATTTGGAGTTCTTTTGGAGGACGCGGTGCGCTTTTGGCTGACTGCAATCAGTCTGCATCAATTTGTCGACAGACCGATCAGTCATTTTCCGGACCTCCTTACTTTTTGTAGGGAGGCGGTGCTTCGCTCATCTCCCTTTCCCTTGGAAAAACCAAGTCCGTCTTTTCTTGGGTGAAGCCACAAACAGCTGAACATGGAGCGTCACCTTCCTGGAATCTGCGTGGTAGGTCACGTGTCCCTTGCCGGCACCTGTCCCGGGAAATCCTTCGGGTTGCTCGTTTGCCCTGAACGAGCGCGCCCATCGCTTTCGGGTTTGTCTTCTGCCTCCGCAGAGCCGGATGGACATCTGGGAGGTATGTACATGGGACATCATGTGTTAAATTAAAAGATTATAAAGTACATTCCCAGCACATACCTCGTCGGAGGCGTCTTCCTCAATCTCTCCCGAAACTCGTAGCTGCTCCATGGCTCGTCTTGGCGTAGCAATGTCGAGCTAGACCTCCGCTGTTGCTGGCGCTCTGCTTTGTCTTCTTCTTCCCCATGACGGACTTGATAAAGGTGAGGTTTCTGGCGATTTTTCCTATGTGTGTCGTGACGCTGTCTTCCCGGGGTATTCTGTCCACAATAAAATTTTTTAAATACAGGTCCTCTGCCAAACTGCGCCAGAGAATCCTGCGAGCTCGCCAATTGTGATAGAATAAGATGCTTCTCGCACCTTGACCCTCAGACACCACGTCAGACACCAGATAAAAGTCAATAATATATTTATTATAATAATAATGTGCACAAAGCACCTCCTCCCACAATTCTCCAATAACAATAACAATCCTCCACTCCCAGGCGCTTAGCACCCTGCCTCCCAACTCAGCTCCTCGTCTGGGAGCTCCCACATCCTTTTATATTCCTGCCGGAGGTGTTCTCCAGTCCACAAGTCCTTATTCCTTCAGGGT
>NW_024383257.1:0-15581 GCF_016835505.1 Polypterus senegalus
GTTCTTTCCCTCATCACTCTGGTTTGTGAAAAGCTCATCACTATTTATTCACTTGTCATCTCTAATTTAAACTAAAGTAGAGATAAACTCCTAAAATTAACTAAAACGTTTTCCTCCCGTGAAACTAAGACAGTGTAGAGAATCTTGATAGTTTGCATGTCCGTTTATGATCACAAGGATCTGTATGATATAAATTTTGTCAGCAGTCATTTTTACACGTAAAATGCAAGTCTGTGACCGTGTGACTCCTGATTTTGTGTCTGTGTGTCCAGCGTCTATGCACATGAATGTTCAGGCGTCAGATAATAAAACATGGACGTTGTCATTGTGGAGTGGAGTGCAGTGCCGTACACACAATGGCACACACAACAGGGGACACATCCTCTGTCCTCGACTGTGTCCACACAGCTCCGTGTCCATTCAGTTTTGGAGCAGAAATCTTCTTTTATCCACCACAGTTGTAGGCCCAGTGCAGGAAAATCAAGATCTAGAAGTGAGTTGTGGTCAAGACAAGAAAACAACCAGCCATTCACTGACTCACCAACACTGAGCAACAAGCTCTTCAACCATGTTACATGAATATTGGCAAAAATAATAAAGTCTTTACTGAATGGTGGAACTCAAAGAGTCTGTTGTAGGCATTTACTGGAGCTAGCGAGTGATAAATTAATGGATAAAGTTGATGAAGACATGAAACAAGTTCCAGCATTTTGGGTTCACGTATTGGCAGAGCAAATCCAAAGTCGAAAGTGATAGATGGAGTCAGCAGGGCTGATTTTGTATCCGTAGCCATCAACGAATCAACAAACAACACAAGCACTGCGTTTATGTCGGATATTTTGGAGATTTGAGGTCCCTGAGCAGCTGCTCTTTTTACTTTAAGTGTCTCTTTTGAACTATTTGTGCTTAACGCAAATGCTGTGATTATATTATGATGTTGTTGTGAATAGTAAACCACAGACTGTGAAAGTTGGAGTGAATGATTGGATTTCATTATGAATTCTCTTTTATAAACGTTATTTATCTTGTTATCCTGAATTCAGCAGCTACCCTTTCAAACTCTCAGCCTGTGTCTGATTTTAGAGACATCTGATCTTTAAAATGACCCTAATCATCTCAAATCAAGTTAGTTTTATTGTCATGTGTAAATAGTATAAGGCAATTCTAATTCAATGCAATACAATTACAAATAATTAAATAGTACAAAATATATACATATACACACTGCATATTCATACAATCATTTGTTGTTATGATTGACAACTTAACAACTTTACGGCCTGTTGGTAGAAACTGTCCCTGAATCTCCCAGTTCAGCTCAAATCAATTCAGTTGATTTTTGTTTTGCTCTCTTCACTGGTACAGGCACAGAGCGTTGTGACAAATTCACAGATAAAATGCTAATCTGAAACTTTACAAGTGACTCACTAGATAAGGTGTGCGAGTGCCAAAGGCTCTGAAGGGATGAGCAGGAAAAGCAGCTGTGCAGGATGGCCGAGGTCTTTAATGATCCTGTTTGACTTTCTAAGACAGTGAGTGTTGTGTACGTCCTGAGAAAAGGCAGCTCAGCTGGGTGCCATTGATGTTCTGTGCCACCTTCAGTGCCCTCTGCAGGGCTTTACACTCTTGAGCTGTGCAGGTGTCATGTCAGGATGTGGTGCAGGCAATGAGCGTTGACTCCACTGGGCACCTGTAAAAGTTCAGGAGAGCAGATGGAGAAAAATAAAATCTGGTCAGACATCTGAAGAAGAAGAGGCAACAGTAAGACTTCTGGACAAGTTATGAGATGTGTTTCCCACTTCAGCTTGTCAGTGATGGTCACTCTGAGACATTTAAAGGTGCTCACCCTCTCCACAACATCCTGTCCGATGTCTTCTTCCTGAAGTCTCGGCCCTGCTCCTGGTTTACTAACATTTAGTGTGAGATTACTGACCTGATACCACTGAGTCAGATGGTAGACCTCTTCTCATCATTGATGGTGATTTGCCTAAAATGGTGGAGTAACGAGGAAATTTCATCGACTTCAAACATAGCAGGGGCCTCAGCACACCACCAAATGGAGGGTTAGTGCTATAAGTCAGTATGGAGGATGTCAAGATGCTAATCTCATATGCTGAGGCCTGTTGATTAGGAAGTCCAAACCCTAATTGCAGTGGCATGGAGTCCTAAATTGAGGAGTTTTGTGATCTGCTTTGCTTGTCCAACAGTATTAAGTGCTGAGCTGTAGTCTGTAACCAGGACTTTTACTTTGCAGTTTGTGTTATTCACATGTGCCAGGGTGGTATGAAGTGCAAGGGATATGGCATTTACTATGGAGGGTGTGATGATAAGCAAACAGGGGTTGGTCAGGATAACTTGGCATATTCTATTTAATATGTCCCAGCACCACTCTGTCTGTGCATTTCATTACAAATGGACTGAGTAGCACCAGTGTGGAGTCGTACTGAATATCTTTTTTTTTTCTTGGCCACGGAATTAATCATTTGCCTTTTGTAGCAGACAGGGACACAGATTTTCTCAGGGAAACCAAAAACAATGCGTTAGAAGACGGCTTTGGGCAGAGAAAATTAGCTGGATTTGGTCCAAAGGCACTAAGTGGTGATCTTGGGTTTATCAAGCATTCAGTTGCCAGCCCCTTTTATGTCACTCTATTTATTGAAGTTTCCTTTTCATATTAAATTGTCACAAATTACCTTCGGCATTTGATTTCTGATATGTGGACACTGTCCTGATTTGTCCTGATGTGAGGTCATTTTTGTTCAAACCCTGCTTGGTGTCTCCAGTGCACTTTAAAGACTTCTGACTGTGAACATTTCAGGAGCTGACTGAACACTTTAAGATGTCTTCCACTTTGTTTTCTCTTATCGTTAGCCCTGGTGGTCTCTTACAAGTAGTGATTTGTGTTTACAGTCGTCCTTCTTCACGTCCTTTGAATCAGTTTATGTGTTGATAAAAGCTGTTTTTATTCCTCCACTAGTTATTATCTGTTTTATATTAATCTTTTTCATTAAATGTCTACAAAGCTCCATAGCAGTGGTCTCAGGGCAGGAGGGTCTTAAGCTTTGAAGGGTTATCTGTGGTTTGAATTTGGTGAGTGTTCGACGTTCAATCCAAGGTTGGCATTTTGTCAAAAGTGAATTCCTCTCATTATTTGTGTTGCCTACATTTATAATGAGAAGAAATTGATAATAAAAAGGGACCTTTGTTATTCTTCAGTTGCTCTCTTTAAACCTTCAGACACACAGGATGAGAATTAGAGGGCAGATGAGCAGCTGAAGTCCACGACACATATATGTGTGTGTGTGTGTGTGTGTGTGTGTGTGTGTGTGTGGGCCACAGTGTTCAGTTCACTCATAGAGACCCCCTGAGCCTCCATCCTGAAACAGACATAGCAGGCCAGTGTGGACGAAGGTTTCTGATCCGACAGCAGGTGCGGTTATAAAGCAGCTTTATTTTCAGAGTCACGGTGAGAAGAGTTTCAGAAAAGCAGACAATCAAATATACATGACAGCGTCAGGGCTCTTCTGAACCCGTCTGTTGGGTGGGGTCCAGTTTTATACCCCTAGAATGCGTGATTTAATATCATTATAAAATGTAACAGTCAACACATTTATTATACACAAACCTTGAGCCCCTTTAATGCCCCTTGTGCAACTTGATTTCTTGGCTCCTTTTGTTATGGCGTTCAGATGTAAGCTAAGGGAAAACGTGATAAGGCAGACTCATGTGTGGAATGCTCAGACCTTGAGTCCTTTGCACAAACATTTTTCTGTTTGCTAAAACAAAGCATGCTGTTACTTGGTTTTGTAAAGCTTACTTCTCAGACATGAATTAGTACAAGGGAACAAGAGAACATTCGTCTTCCACATTCCCCCCTTTTTAGCAAACAAAAAATATTTGATCAGGGAAAGATGAGTAGGAAAGGGTAGGAGAGAGGGATGGAGTGGAGTGGGCGGAGGAGTATGGGGTGGCTGTGCTGATCTGAAGCATTTTTCTTTGTGTAAAAGTAAGCCTTTGCCATAGAGGCAGTAAAATACTTGGATACAATGTATCTTATCAAGGAACAATACAGCAAGCTACAAGCAGGAGAACAATTAAAGCAACCGTAAGAGAGATGAAAACTGATTTAAGCCATTGGCCCCAGGACCCAAAAGTGGACATAAACCATTTGTCCCAAGGATTAGAAATGCCAGAATTAGTAGCTAGTTCATGTCAAATCAGCTAAAGCACGGGTGATTGATCCATCAGGAGCTGTATTATTAGGGATATAGGTACAGCATGCATCACCAAACATAGCACAAACGCCTCCTTTCTCAGCCAAGAGCATATCTAAAGCCAATCGATTTTGCCAGGTCATGAGGGATGTTTTATCAAGTTGCTCATGGATACCTTCAACAGCTTCTTAGTAAAATTTAAGAATCTTTGTTGATTGTAATAGAGATAATTAATCCAATCTACATTTTTGTTTATAGTAACCTGAGGAAAAATAGACTCAAATTCGGCAGCAACTTGGTCCCTTGCCTTGAACTTATCAGGGACTCCACGAGGGACTCGAATGGAATCAAAATACACCCCAGGGCCATGTAGGGAAAACTGGGAAGGGTCCACAGAATGGGGTTGACATTGTCGGCCAAACATGGTCGACACATGGAAGGCAGTTAAAGGGAAAAGTCGGAAAGGCATAACAAATTGTATTAAAGCAGAAGTGCCAGTCCAGTCAGGTGGAAGGATGTCAAGCAATTTAGACCTATGGCACATCCACCAAATATCAGTATTCTGAGTAATCAGAAAAATTGATAATTTGGAAGCTAAAGAGGAAGAATTAATCGGAAAAGTTTGGAAACAAAAAGAGGATGGGATATTACCAACATTTGTGCCACGAGAGGAAGTGAGGTTTCTAAAAAAGGTATAAATACCTTCATCAGGCTGGAATATCGAAGGAGTCATGGGAAGAGTAGGGGGGAAAAGAAGGGAAAGTGTAATGTAATTAGAGTCGATTGGAATAGAGGAAGAGATAAAAAGGGCAAGTAGGCAAGGAAGGCCAGTAGGATCAGATATGTTAGAAAGAGGAAAAGGGACAGTGGCCAAATGTGGCCTAGCTGTAGCACATGCATAGCAATCAGATTGATTCACTTGTCTAGCCGAATATAATACCCATTGCAGCCAACGGTTCTGATCCCCATACCCAATTTCAATCGAAAAGTGGAAGAAGAGGTGGAAATATTCATGACCTTGACAGGGGGCGGGTTTGGACCAGGGGTAGGAGAGAGAGGTGTGTGTGTGGGGAAATGGGAGGTGTTAGTAACAGGGTTCTCAACCTTAATTTGAAATCTCCCTAGAGGATCTATTCCAGATACACATGCCCCTAAAATATAGGTTCCTGAATCATGTAAAGAAGGGTTCTTCAGAGTAATGATCAAAGTGTTACAATGGTATTCGGCACATTCATGAGGGGCATGTCCTTTTATAATAGAAAACGATATTTCAGACCATACTTCTGGGCCTTATAGGGTTGATAAACCCCAGTCATCAGTTCCAGTATTAGCCAAAACCCAGTCCCACATGTCACAGTTACTTCGAATCCAGAGTTTGTAACAGTTACACACACATATTTGTCAGACCAGTTCCACTGGATTTGTCGATCAGTCCCACAGTCAATAATAGAACAGAAATCCACCTGAACTGATGTGGTGATTCCGAAAGGAAAAGTCAAGGTGACCAGAGCAGTCGACAAGGGGATGGAAAGACATAGTAGGACCACAATCAAGGGTGCCATCTTTTGCAATGTGAGATGTGAATCCAAGCAGGCAGTCCCTCAACTTTAACAGTGTGGTGTTACAGCAGAACTTGGAACGGTCCTCTCCACGAGGGTGATGCCAATGTTTCCTTCGAGTATCTCTAGCCAGAATCCAGGTTCCTAATGGAATCGGGAGTCCTTTGATGGAGGACTAGTTCTCCAGGCCTGATTCACCTGCTCGTGGACTTCCTTCAGAGAAGCTCGGAGACCTGTAAGACTGGAAAGAAGATCATTGTCCACAGTATGCAGTGTAACATTACCTATGACCATGCCGACTGGCATGGGCCATCCGGTCAGAATTTTGAATGACGACAGCCCTAACTGCCGATGTGTTCTTCCCCTTAATCCCATCAAGGCCAGAGGCAGAGCATCAGGCCAAGTTAAATTTGTTTGCTCACAGATTTTAGCCAATTTAGATTGCAAGGTACCATTGCATCGTTCCACAATACCTCCACTCTGGGGGTGGTATTTGCAATAATGATGCACATTTATCTGGAGCCAGGTGGTTCAAATGTGTGCCATTATCAGTTTGTAATTTCTGTGTATGCCCCATCTTGGAATGATTTCCTTTATCAAAGCTTTTGCCACAGGTTTGGCATCTGCATGTTTGGAAGGGAAAGCTTCCACCCATCAGGAGAACACATCAACAATTACTAAACAGTATCGGTACCCCTTTGATGGTGTTAATTCAATGAAGTCCATTTGAAGGTGTTCGAATGGACCCATTAGGTTAGGTGTAACGGCGGACTTACCTGGGTGCCCTTTCCTACATTAAACTTTTGACATAATGCACAGCACCTGCAGAACTGCTCTGCATATGTAGAGAAACCTACAGCTTCCCAATGTTTTTCAACATCTTGAACCATGGTGTCTTTTCCAGCATGGTCTAAGCCATGGGCGATTTTTTCCATACCTGGGAAAGAAGCCTTTGGGAGGAAAGGTTTGTTAGTTTGCTTATGGGTCCAGACTCCATCAGAGAGGGACCCTTCTTTGGACCATTTTCTTTCTGTGTCCGTGGCTGCACTCTGTAAAGAAATAATTTGATTATCAGTGTCCTGGTCATTTCTCTGTTGGAATAAAGAGATTGGTGTGTTATTATACGCAGCCCGTTTAGCAAAATGATCAGCTAATTTGTTTCCTTTGCTGACAGGATCCTGTTTTCCTGTGTGAGCTTGACATTTTAATGATCGCTAGCTTTGATGGTTTCTTATGGCCTCTAAGAGGGATTCTTTTAGTTTTTGATGCTGAATGGGCTTGCCAGTACTGGTCTTGAATCCCCTGAGTTTCCATAATGCCCCATGATCATGGCAGACTCCAAAAGCATATCTAGAATCAGTATAGATAGTTACAATTTTTCCCTCTGACAACTGACAAGCTCAGGTGAGAGCTATCAACTCAGCTGCCTGCACGCTTAAACTTGAAGAAATTTGGTTGTTTCCTGTAGGTCTGGTCTAGGTTTTATAACCTTAGTTATTTCATCATGACAGTTGGTAGAAGAGTAGCTGGATTTAAGGTGGAGCACCTTTCTATGGTAACTTTGACAACGTACAGAGTACATTTTGATAGTGTATTGCCCTAGCAGTAGTGAGATGTGAGGTTTTAGCCTGTACTAAAATGGAGTGTACGGCGTGAGGCACTTTTACCACTAGGGGGCTCATGAGCACTATATCTGTACTGGCTAGCACGGCCTCTGTTGTGGCTGCTACAGCTCTGAGACAGGTTGGAAGTCCCACAGCCACTGGATCCAATTTTTTCTCGAAAAATAGGCTAAGCCTTTGTTTTTTCTCCATGGAATTGTGTAAGAACTGCATTCATATATCCCCTTTTCGTCCACGAACAGAGTGAATGGACGAGATAGTCAACAGTCCCAACGCATGCAAACAGTAGGGCACTTTTTTTTTTTTAAGTCACATAGAGCCTTCTCAGCTTGATCATTGCATGCCACCTGACCAGAAAGGGGAGATCAGGGTGATCGCTAAAGTTTGCAAAAGCTGTGCTCTTTCAGTGAAGTTTAAAATCCATTGCCGCAGTATCCTAGAATGCCTAATACAGACACAACCTGTTGCTTTGTAACAGGTCTAGGAAGATTTTGAATGGTGTTTATACGATCGCTAGAGAGAGAGAGCTCTTGTTTCACAAGAAATGTCATGACCTGAATATTTCACAGTTGTTTGAATGAACTGCAGTTTTGTTTTAGAAACTTTATGGCCATTTGCTGCTAAAACTAATAATTTCTGAGTATCACGTGCACAATCTTCTTTTGTAGTACTACACATTATATCATTTACATACTGTATCAATACACTGTCTTTATCTAGCCTTTTAAATTTTGAGCAAGAGCTTATCCAATACACAAGGGCTACAATATATCCCTGAGGCATAACGGTCCATGTCCAACGGCGGTTTTGGAAAGTAAAGGCAAACCAGAATTGAGAGTCGGGGTGCAAAGGAATACAACAATAAGCGTTAGCAAGTCAATAACAGAGAAATAACAGGCGACGAGGGTATCGTAGAAAGAATAGTGGAAGGATTAGTAACAATAGGTGCCCTAGGAAAAACTGCAGAATTAACGTGTCGAAGATCTTGAACAAAAACGCCATGAACCGTCAGCCTTTTAAACAGGTAAAACGGGGAGTTGACTGGAGAGTGTTTAATTTGAATGATTGCTCCACGTTTCACGAGATCGGAATGTACGGCGGAGATGCCAGCATCTGCTGCTGGAGACAGAGGATACTGGGCGCGATGTGGGCGAAAGGATGATTTTTGGATAAATCACAGTGTGCTATCCTTCCATAATCATTTTTCCCCTGGGACCACAGTGCATCGGGAAGTGAGGAAAGCCAAGAGGGAGAGGTGGTTTGCAATGAAAAAGCAGAAAGGGAAGGACGGCACAATGCACGATATACTAAAAATCATTTTGAAGCACAACTTTAGTTATCAAATGATCTGAGGTATCAAAATACCGAACAACGTGCAGCCAGTCCGTCCTATCGAAACATTGTTCCACCCAATCCCCAATTTCAACTCAGTGAACGGTGCTAGAATTGGCTAAAGAAAACATGGGGAACCGAACCTCCAAATAGAAAACGCTTTGGGAATATGTGAAGTGCACTGACAGCAGCAGCTGTGTTTGCATGAGAAAAAAATGCAAGGGATATGAAGGGTCTCTGGGCTAATACCTGAAGAGAGAAAAGATTCTAACCAAGGTGTGTCCACTTCAGCAGGGAAGTACTGGGCAGTGCAGTGGAGGGTGTTGGGGACTTGCAAGTGGGGAAAAAGACATGAAGGAAAAGAGTGTAGGGCTTTAAGGAGAATGGTGTGTGAGGAGATGTTCAGGGTCCAAGCTGCAGAGGAGGGCTTAGTGTGGGGGGAGGTTTGGCACAGGAATTTAGGAACAGAACAGTGAAACCCTCGTTTGGTTAGAGAAATAGAGAGGGAGAGCTTAGTCATCATCCCTTCCTAAAACAGATTAACAGGGCAGAGCTGATTTAATAAAAAACGGTGCATCAAAGTGGAACCACTGAAATGAAGCTGAACCCGAAGAGGTTTAGACACCAGCAAAACATGTGGTTGTCCAGAAGCAGTAAGTACAGTCAGTGTATCGTTCGAGGCAGACCAGAAAAGCAGTTTCAGTGCCATTCACCAGCAAAGTCAATAAAGGATCTGTGTCCGCATGGCAAGTGAGCAAAGGCAACTGAAGAGAGTGGCTGGGGTCCCTGTGAAAGGAATATCCTCAGGGTCAGGTAAGGAAGGCGGGGAGGAAGCTGATGTGGGCAATTGAGGCAGAAGTGTCCCATCGTAACAGGCAAGATGTAAGTGCTTAATCTGAGGGGAGAGGCGGCTGAGCAGATGAACAATTCGGATTAGGAAGTAAAAATCCACAACCTCTCCCCCGGCTTCGCCCCTGTTCTCGGAAAATCCACGTCCTTCACGTCCTCAACCCCTGCCTGAGCTCCACCTGCATAATAATTCATTTGTGCCGCGATTAACTTGGTCTGAGTGTCTGACTCTTTTTGTTTAGTCTGTCGTTCAGCATGCTCCGCGTGTCTTTTAACTTCATCAAAAGTGGCACTTTCCCATCCAAATACAGGACGTGCGTACTTTATTTTGAATATCACTTCTGAGTCCTGACAGAAAAGGAGGAACTGCTGCCTTGGCACGGTTGTCTGGGCTGTCTAAGCCAGAATGGTTTGTCAACAAGTCCTGAATGCGGTGTGCCCATTCATCTACCGTCTCATCTTTCTTTTGTTTGGCAGCTGAAATAAGGTATCAGTCGGTGCCCTTTTTATATTTTGCAGCTATTGCAGTTTTCACGGGTTCCCATTGGGCAAGGAAAGGACCCTCATTATTTTGTCCACGAGGCAATGCCTCATTCCACTGCCACTGTTCTCCATTATGCTGCCCATGATTGACAGTAGCCCAAGTAGTGCCCATCTTTCTGCGTAGCACTTGGGTCCACTCAGCCGCACTGGGTTATATATGTTGTCTAGTTGCTGCACCTGTTCCACAAACTTCAACCCACCGATTACCTTAAGATCAGGCAATTCGGACACTACGTCTTTCAGCTCTTGAATATCTCAGTTACGATGTATCATTACAGTAGTGGGGTTAGCATTTCCTTGGGGTTGTGTGGGATCGTGTCGGGGGTTAGGGACCTCAATTAAAGGGCATGAAGATGTGGGTGCTAAAGGTTTAGGGGACTTAAACGGGGTAAGGTTTTCAGGGGACTTATCTCTGAGGGTTTTGCTTCTAGTACGTTGTGAAATGGAGGGCTTTTTGTGTGAGTTAGAAGAGCCTCCCATAGCCCCTAACAAGTGGCCGTCAGTCTCATCATCAGGATGTGTAAGTGAGGAGGGGTCGCACTGATATTGTTCATCAAAGAAATCATCAGTAACTTGGGCATCGGTAACCACAGGAGCCGTTGGGGCAATGATTGAATGTGGCCGTGGTAGGGTTGTGGGTAAAGTGTTGGGAAGAGAGCACTGGATATAAAAGTTTTTTTTTTTTTATCACTCCTACTCCTCCTTCCTTCAGACTGGGGTCCCGTATCAGCCTACACTTTCTGTAAAGCTATAAGCAGCTCTTCTTTTTCCTTTCTATTCTTAAGTTCAGCAACTTAAAGCTCATTCCGTTTCTGTGCCGCTTCCAACGTGCCGGTCTTTAATAACCAATTCCCATCTGTCATAAATATCCATCCGATAAGGACCTCCATTACAACAACCCTGTGTATTTCTGCACAGTATTTTTCTAATGTCCTGTATCTCATTCATATCTCCGGTTCCTTCCACAACGCCATCTACCTGCACTGTCCTTATTCTACTTTCTACATGCCTTTTTTTTTTAAATCTAATCCTGTCTTCTTTTCAATGAGCTTTCTAGGGACCCGCCTTCGATCCCGACAGCGCACTAAGAGCCTGGCGATCCCGAAAACAATCCTTCTAACGTTAGGTTTTTAGGACTCTTGGGGGACTGTTTGACTGGCTTGCTAATTGTTTTTGCCCATAGTAAGCGGCAGGATCTCAGCAGAAAATGACTCAGCCCTCGATAAACCCCGTTCCACCCGCCGTCCGCTCCTATCCCGGATTACAGCTTCAGGTGACTTCGTGTCCGCTTATTCGCATCAGCAGAATCCTACATCAATACGCCCCGTGGAGTCCGGGATATGGAGGTTTTTACCCCGATCCCTTCATCAGACGGTTTGTATCGCGTCAATCTGCCAGGGTATTGTCTCCGTCACCTTAGCAACCCGTTGAAACAAGAGTATGACCAGACAGCGGATGAAAAACTCGACCTCCCGTTTATTTAGACACACATTCTCTAAATACGCCCTTTCACCCCCACTCCTCAAATTATAGAAGCGTGCCACTAGCCTCTTTCTAATCCACTTCACAGGGATGACTAGCTAACATTCACACTGTGCCGTTTTCCGTAGGGTCCCAAGTCACCTTCCGTGAGTCCTTAGAACCCTCCTATGGGTCTGATACAGTATGCTCTCTTATTCTTTATTTTGCATATGCTTTTATTATTTTTCTTTCTATATTCGTATTACTTCTAGCACACCAATCAAACTCAAATAACAGGAATCCCCCGATCTACTCACCGCGACTCCATCCACCTGCCTGGAAATGCACGTCAAGTCGTGCCTCGTATTGGTTAGGAGGAGGTCAGGGACTCCCCACGCAGGAAACGCCCAAGGCAGGCCAATCCTACATTTACCAAAGCTGGACCCGACCCGGCCGGAATCGGCTCTACCACGGTCCTCTGGACGATCCTGCACGAGGAGTCGTCTGCCGTCTCCTGCCCCACGTTTGGGCCAAAACTGTGGACGAAGGTTTCAGACCAGACAGCAGGTGTGGTTATAAAGCAGCTTTATTTTCAGAGTCACGGTGAGAAGAGTTTCAGAAAAGCAGACAATCAAATATACATGACAGCATCAGGGCTCTTCTGAACCCCGTCTGTTGGGTGGGGTCCAGTTTTATACCCCTAGAATGCGTGATTTAATATCATTATAAAATGTAACAGTCAACACATTTATTATACACAAACCTTGAGCCCCTTTAACGTCCCCTGTAAAACTTGATTTCTTGGCTCCTTTTGTTATGGAGTTCAGATGTAAGCTAAGGGAAAACGTGATAAGGCAGACTCATGTGTGGAATGCTCAGACCTTGAGTCCTTTGCACAAACATTTTTCTGTTTGCTAAAACAAAGCATGCTGTTACTTGGTTTCGTAAAGCTTACTTCTCAGACATGAATTAGTACAAGTGAACGAAGAGAACATTTGTCTTCCACACCAGTCAGTGAGATGTGAATGAAGGAGGCTTTAATGGCAGCCTGCTGTTTCAATGAGCTTCACACAAAAAGGTACACCTGGCTATAGGAGGCAGGACTCTAGGGTGGCCAAAACTCACTTTATTTATTTATTTATTTATTTATGTATGTATGTATTTATTTATTTAAGTATAAGTTCCTGACATCCATAATGTGCTGCATTATGAGATGAGAGCACAATGTAACTGTTTACTATGCCAGCTGACCTATAAGTAGAAAGCATCTCATCCACGAACAGATGAAAAGAAAAGGATGGAAATCCTAACTTGTCATTTCATTTAATCCTTACAGTCAGAATGCAGGAAGTGGATTTGGAGGAGGAGGAGGAATTAGAGGAGGATATGGAGGAGGAGGAGGAGCAGGAGGAGGATCATATAGAGGAGGTAGTGGATTTGGATTTGCACGTTGAAGATGATTTTTCTGGTCCTCAATAAATCGGTAAGCATGTTTGGCCTACAGAGGTGAATGTTTGACCGGATGGAGGGCTGACTGACTTTTTTCCAGGCCTAAAACCATTTGTGGATCCCACAGGTGTGTCACGAGTTTAAGGAGACAGGATGTCCCATTCTTGAAAATTTGTTTTATTATAGTTCTGTTTAAAGTTAGTTAGTATTAAAGGAAAGGTTTCTTACTCCTCCACCTGTGTTTGATTCCTTCACCCCTCTTTGATGGCTTACTGCAGCAGGGCCTTCTCTCGTCTCTTTCTATTAATTCACGTCACTGAACTCACTTCAGATTCTCTAAAGTCTCCTATAAAATGGTCAGGATTTTGATTTTTTCTACTAATTTTTTTAATTGTCTGTTTCTCTTTTAGCCCAGTAGGACCCTCAAAGACCAATCATTTTCAAAAATGAAGAAATAAAATAATGTCTTCTAAGTAAAATAAAGACAAGTGCAAGCAAAATAAAAACTGGCCTGCCTCTTTGTCTTCTTGAGTGGCTCTCACTCTGATTATCTACTTGATTTATTTTTCTTCTCATGAACGTCTTTGTTGGTCTTTTACTTCCTGACGTCATTTTCATCTATTTCAGCCTGAGTGGAGAACACCATAATAATGCTTTATTATCCAATACATAAAGGAAGGACGGTGATTTTTCACAAAATCTTCACAGATAACTTCTCAGATGTGATAGAATTTGTGTTTGTGTCAAATTTCAACTTTACGGAAACACTGATGGCAAAATACAAAAAAAAATAAATAAATCTTAGACGGACCCTGTGATTTTTCCGTATTATAAAATGCAGTATATTTCAAATTCAAACAATGACAGGTCAAGTTTGTCATCTCTGCTGTGTTCCCAGACATGTCAACTGTACCTGTGAAAAGCTTCATGTTGATAACACAAAGAAATAAAATGTTACAGCATTTGGCACCACAGGCAGCCCTCTCACATTCAGAACCTTTTCAGGCAGGGATGCCCTCAATATAAATGTAAATAAAGTAAAATGTATATAAAATAATAGAAAATATTAATATCAGATATAAATAATTTCTCCCGTATACACACAGACAAACACTAACAATAAAATGTTCTAACCTTCATTTTCCAAATGTGGCCATGTCATATATCATTGGAGACGTCTCAGTCACAGATATCAAATGGTATAAAGCTTTCCAGGACTCGACCCACTGAGCCACAGTAACCCACCTGGAAATGGCAGCTGCTTGATGCCAGTCTCCGGTGGGCACTTGCTGTTTTAAGGTGAATATCTCACAAACAATGAATCACACAGTGATGTGCTTAGGCTCGTGTTAATCATCAGAATCTTTTGTAAATGTTGATATATAAGTTGTTTGTATTCACTGTTGCTTTATGAAGTTTTATACAACAACACACTAAAATTCCCTCTTGACTGGTGAGATGGACTTCTTTATATAAAGTCACGGCAGGCCCGTTGTTCAAACATGAGACCTTATTTGGCCGATGGAATCGCTCAGTCTCCGCTATCCAGTGCTGTGAGATTTGTGATGGTGTGACCCACTCAGCCAGTGCCATCCAGCGTCACCAGGTGTTTCATAGCACATACGTGTGTCAGTGCTCGTTTTGACCAGGAGCATCTGCTGTAAGTGCTGACATGTTACTTGTATATTTTTACTGTTGCGTTGTGGAGTTATATGGAAGAGCAAATGAAATTCACAAGTGTGATGTGACGATTGTTAAGGTGTTTGGCACGTGGTCACCCTATGCTCGGTTGTAGTGGAGGTTCAATGCATCATTTGAAATCTACTGGTCGAGACCTTTTGAGTGATGAAAGTCACTTCAGTATTTCTTTTGAAGAAAAATTTCTAGGCTGGTTTAATTTCTCTGGTTGTTGGTGTACGAAGCATCAGAACGTATGATTTCATACCAGATTAAGATGTCTGCTGTACCTACTCTAACAATGTGATCACTGTGAGTGTGAAGTAGACACTCGTGGCTTTCAAATGAGGTGTGTGGTGTAGTTCATCATATGATGCAGCAGAAGGTGTTTTCAAACATTTCTGATCCCTTGTCAGCCCGGTACCAGGCCACTTAGAGTTTAAGAGGTTTCTTTGACTATCAAATACCACAGGCAGCTCTCAACAATTATTTCAGTTCTCACTTTACTTGATTGGAGCCAAGAAACAGGATTGGAGTAGTCGGCAAGATTCAAAGGCTGTTGATGTCTGTGTCCAAATCCCTTCAGTTATATTTGTGTTTCCTTGTAAGACATTCACTGACATGTGGTTGTTGAAGGACGTTCTTCACTGAGGCTTATCTGCTAACAGGGCTGATTTTAATGAAGAGGTAGTCATCATCAACACTCAGTCAAACAGATCAAAACCATCCTCTGCCTTTCACAGCCTCACATGATGATTGTCTGTTTATCAGTAAAGTTTGAGTACGAAAACTAAAAGATCTCTCCTGGACCGCTGGACAAATCTCTGCTGGAGAAATCCATTGAGGCCTCTAATGTTGAACATCAAAATCAAATT
>NW_024383258.1:0-16673 GCF_016835505.1 Polypterus senegalus
AGCCAAAAAAAACAGGCAAGATGAACTAAACCCAAAATACTCAGACACTTGCAAAATCGCCAGATCGCCAACAGTGTCGATATAAGATGAAAGGGATTAAAATTGTTAATATATATAAGTAAATAAATAAATAAAATAGAGAAATAAAAGGATACCGGTGAGTAGCGGCAGCAAGTTGCGCCAGCGTTCACTCACTGGAACCGGAAACCGAAAAGCTATATCAAATTGTTATGGGAAAGTCTACGACGGCAGGATATTGTTGGGAGAAAAGGTGCAGAGCGAGGTCATCATTATTCGAAACTCTGTAAAGCAGATGATGGGATATTGTGTGATAAGAATTGTAATAAACGTGAAGCTCACAGAAAGCTCGGGGCTCAGGTCATCTCAACTGGGGCCGTGTGTGTAATAACGCCCGATTCTGCTGCCTGTCCTGAGACTCCGAGTGCCCGTGCTGCCTAATCTGTTTAAGCAGAAGCACAAAGCTTTAGGGCACACTCACTGACCCATCTGGTCCTTTCTAGCTTCACGACACGACAACGGCCCACTGACAGACAGGCACGGACGCAATGTGAATGTGAATGGAGCCTTTCAGTAACAATTCATTTCAAAGGACACGGCGTGTGCATCAAAAACACACCCCACCCCATTGCTCTCACACAGTATGGATGACAGACGCCTTGGACTCATGGAGTTAGGGTTAGGGTAAGGGCTTAGAAAGACTGACAGGGACCTGCAGGCATCTGAAATGGAGAGAAGAGCAATCTGTGCTAGAAGTATGGATACTCCCTTATCACATCCTGTTAAGACTGTGGCTGCTACTTCTGGCCCCTAAGCCACCACAGTCACACGGTCACTCACCTTTGACCAATCAGATTGAAAGTTAGTCTCAGACATCATAAAGAAGGAATTTAATGCTGGACACTTTAATGGATTCATGGAGCCCACTGTGCCATCACATCAAGATGGCACATACTGTAGCTGATGAAAACATACAGCCATTTTCTAGTGATGCTGGACAAAACAGACTCACAAACATACGTGCAAGCAGACACGAGGCCGTCTTCATTTAGGAAGCTACTGATGAATTCCCTGCATTTGCCTGGTATTAACTCCAGAGATAATGGGGGACCCAGGGTGGGCAGCTTGGGCCACAACGAGAATGGCGATCGAAACGCTTGACCTCATGAAATACCCAAGGTGCCTCGGTGCGGAGCATGAGCTGCATTTGCCTTTGCTTCTCTTGATACCATCAAGCCGTCACTTGTTATCCCCAATTGATGAAACCCGTTCTTGGTGCCAGCCTGGAGAAGAGAAGCGAAGCTGCAGGTTTACAGGCTCGTAGAAACTGAATATACGAACTTGGCCCTTCTACTTTTAGCATTTTCTAACTTTACAAGCTTTACGAGAAGCACAAGAGCTTCACAAAGCAATCACTTGTCAGGCTATTTAACTGATTACGATTCTCTAAGTACATGCGGTGAAACAGCTGATTAACAGTGTATGAGGTAAGGAGCGATGGCGGCGAGCGCGGACGCAGCGGCCTGGTGCTCTTCGTTTCAGTGTTTAGTGTGCATGTGTGTGTTGGTATTACTACTTGTTTTACAAGCATCTTGTCCAGCCGACAGGAACTTCAAGATCGGAGTGCGCAGCGAGGGAGCGTTTCACCAGAGTTTCTCCGCTCCCACGACATTCCTGCAGACACGGCAAGGAGTCCCGGCTCTCCGTGGGTTATCATCCCGCGGGTAGGCGACGGCGGCGGTGTAGAGAGAGAACACAAAAGCGAGGCTGCAGGGCTGGCGGCGTTAGCGAGGTTACGTAGGCAGCCCGTTAAACCACCGCTCCCCAGTGCTTTTCTCACCAATGCCAGATCTCTCGTGAACAAAAATCGATGAACTGAGGCTACAGGTGGCAACAAATAACATCGTAAAGAACAGTTGCTTTCTGTTGATCACAGAATCCTGGCTTCACTCATTGATCCCGGACTCTGCTATCCAGCTAACAGCGCCATGACAGGACCAGTGACTCCAGTAAGAGCAGGTGGGTGGCTGTGTGTCTACGTAAATAACAACTGGTGTACAAATACAGTCACTGCTCCCCGAACCTGGAGTATGTGACTGTTAGATACAGACTCAGATATCTCCCTAGAGAGTCTACTGGGGTCTTCATAGCACCGGACGCTAATGCGAACTCGGCTATCGAACTTTGACACCGCAGTATTAGCAGTCAGCTGACCAAGCACCCTGAGGCGGTGTATATCGTTGCTGGGCACTTTAACCGCGTGGATTTAAAACCTGTGCTCCCTAAATTCCATCAGCACGTCAAGTGTGCCACCAGAGGAGCCAACACTTTGGATGAAGTCTACACAAACATTAAACAGGGCTACCACACCTGGCCCACTCTGACCACACATCACTGTTTTTATTTCCGGCGTACATTCCACTCAGAAAAACTTCCTCTTACACCGCAAGGACAGTTAAACTTGGCCAGATGGAGCCTCTCAGCAGCTGCAGGACTGTTTCAGTAGGACCAGCGGGGACATCTTTGAACACCCAGACCTTGAAGTGTTCAGTGACAGCGTAATGTGTTTTATTAAGAACTGCACAAACAAACGTATCCGGGTCTACCCCAATCAGAAGCCCTGGATGACCAGGGAAGTCCAGAGGCTGCTGAAAGAGAGGAACACTGCCTTCAGGTTTGGTGACAAAGTCCTCTACAGCACAGCCCATGCCAGCCTAAAGAGGGGCATCCAAAGGGCAAGTCAGACTATAAAAGGAAGATCGAGGAACACCTGGATAGCAACAACGGCAGGCTAGTGTGGATGGGTGTCCAGCATATGACCAACTGCAGGATCCACCATAGACAGCCAGACCCCATCCAGATACCAACAAACAGCCCCATCTTCACAGTGGGGGAGCACGAGGTGAGACGCACGCTGTGGGCTGTCAACCCACGAAAGGCAGCTGGACCTGACGGCATCTCAGGACGCGTGCTGAAAGACTGTGCAGACCAACTGGCTGGGGTCTTCACCAGATATTCAACCAGTCTCTCTCAGTCCACTGTGCCATCCTGCCTGAAATCCTCTGTCATGGTGCCTCTGGCCAAGAAACAGACCATCATCTGTCTTAATGACTACAGGCCAGTTGCACTGACCCGTGTGGTTATGAAGTGCTTTAAGAAGCTCATCAGGAACCACATCATGTCATTCATGCCTCGCATGCTTGATCCGCACCAGTTTGCCAACAGACAGGTCTATGGAGGACGCTGTGGCCACTGCTTTCCATGCTGTTCTGTCCCATCTGGAGCAGCAGGGGAGCTACGCACGACTGCTCTTCATAGACTTCAGCTCTGCCTTTAATACCATCTTACCCCACCGACTGGTGACCTACACTGTCAGACATAGGACTTCCACACTCCACCTGCCTTTGGATCAAGGACTTCCTGAGTGGGCTCCTACTTCTCCACACCCATCAGCCTCAGCACTGGCTCTCCACAGGGCTGTGTGCTGAGCCCCCTGCTCTATACCCTCTACACCTACGATTGCATTCCTGCCCACCACAGTAACACCATTGTTAAGTTCGCTGACGATACCACGGTAGTAGGACTCATCTCTGGGGGGGATGAGGTAGAGCGGCTGACAACGTGGTGTAGCAAATAACAATTTGCTTCTAAACAGAGCCAAGACCAAGGATCTCACCGTGGACTTAAGGAAGAAGGCAGACAACATCCAGCCACTCGTCATCAATGGGGACTGTGTGGAGAAGGTCTCAGACTTCTACTTCTTGGGAGTCACCATTAGGGAGGACTTGACCTGGGGAACACACACGGCTGAGGCAATGAAGAAGGCCCAAAGAGACTCTACCTCCCGAGGATGCTCAGGAAGAACAACATCCCTGAGAAACTGCTGGTGTCCTTTTACTGCTGCACAGTAGAGAGCATCCTGGCCTACTGTCTCTGAGCCTGGTTCTCCAGAGGAAAGAGCTCTACAGGGTGATGAAGGTCGTCCAGCGGATAGTCTGAATGCTGCCGAGTGGTCAGTCTGACCGAGTGCTTCTTCATGTTTACAATACAGCTCTAAGTTAACACTGAATAAGAGACAAGTGCAATATGTCGTATTGTGAGAGATGGCTGGTAGCTTATCCCGGCCAGCACTCCCCCAGGCCGCTAGATGAAGTCCTCCCTACAGCATGGAGGTGCCCCGGATGCCCGCAGGGCATCATGGGAGATGAAGTGTGACTCCACAGCCCTGCTGGGTGCCGTGGGTGCCATCGGAGGACGCTGCAGGGAGACACAGGGATTTCTGTTTTCCCTATAGCCCGAAAAATAAGAGTTTTCATCTGACCCGGAAGTGCTATGGAATCACATGGACAGAAGCACTTCCGGGTTGAGGACTATTTAAAGGACTGTAGGAAACCCAGCGGACTGAGCCGGAGTCCGAAGTGAGTGTGACAGAGCTGCTGGGAGGAGAGGAGGATTTCTTGTATTGATTATTGATGATTATTTGTGTATTGTGGAGGTGCTTTGTGCACATTGTTGAAGACATTTCATTCATTTCTGATACTTTTAATTGGTGTCTGGACGTGTTGTCTGCGGGTTTGGAGGAGCGACAGCGCCCTCTACTGTCACAGTATGTATGAGTGCAAAACAGTGTTCGGCTGTTATGGACTATTTTGGTCCTTATTTTATTCCCTTTTTATTTAAGTTTTAACTTGAGTAATTGTGTTTTGTTTTGATTTGATTTTTCTACACTGCACCTAAAAAGTTTGTTCTACGATGTCTCATTGCTACAATGACAATAAAGATTTGGATTGATTGAGTTACAAATCAGTTGTTTGATGTCAAAAATTACTTTTTGCATTAGAAACACCTGAAGAACGCCCATAAAAGCTGCATCTTACTTGTCGTCCTTCAAAATCCGTCTCAGTTCGTTGTTCAGCGAGTACCGCTTATCCATCGGCTTCAAATCTGTGTTGTCAGACTGCACAGCCCAACTGCTGGGCTAAAACAGTGCCAACAGCAACGCTCGCGTATCATCGGCTCAGCTGTGTGGGCACCGCCGTGCCCCCCGGCCTTTCATTTACAAAGTTGGCACAAGTAGTGAAGTTGTGACGACACAAACCTAACGCAGTGGAGTTCAGCAGTAAAATACGAACACACAGGAGAAGGACGTGCAATTACATTCAATACAAAAGGCACAGGCAACTGACCCCCGAGTGCCATGCTATGCATGCCAACTTTACAACAGCCATCAACAGAAAGACCCAACGTGGCTCCCATATTACTGATTCCAAAATGTAACAATGCAGAATATCTACCGATGCAGATATGTGTATTCCTTTCAGAAACTGAAATCTCATTCCAGAGCAAGCGTGCAGCTGATGAAGTGCCCACAGTCTGCTGTGCGACTTGACACCAAGGCTGCTGTGCTTGTGCTTTAAAAAGAAAAACGCCTTCACGTTAACACATGTGATGGACAGCCGGGTCCCATGCCTGGCCGGGACGCCCCTGCTGCATATGTTCCGGGGAAGCCACCATGAACAGCTCAATACCTCCCCCGGGACGCTAGGTGGCAGCCTCCCTGGCTAATGTTCATTTCCCACTCTCCCGCGTGGCTCCATGGGACATGGAGTCCTCCACAGCCTGGTTGGGAGATGGGGTGGCCGCTAGGGGTGCTGCCAAGGGGTGGGGTATAAAACGGGCCAGCCTCCACCACTAAAGGGCCAGAGTCGGGTGGAGGAGGACAAGGTTGCCTGAGAGGAGTGGTGGTGCAAGGTGAAGAGGTGCTGTTGTTTGGGACAAAGTGCTTTTGGGACTGTGTATTGCCTGTGGGTCACGGGGAAGACGTGCACCCATGGGGGTGAAGAAAAATAAAAAGCCTGTGTGACTTTTACACGCGCCTCCGCGTAGTCTGTGCCGTGTCGGGCGCTATATAGCGTCTTTCACACACAATAATCTCAATTTCACGCACTGCACATTACACACAATGAGATTTCTCAGGGGTGGAATTGAGACGTTTGAGATGAGACAGTCGCACTCGCCAATGACGGTGCCAAAGAGGGTGATGACTGGCACACACAAGTTAGAATAAGGAGCCTACAGACCTACACCCGGGTTAAGGCCCTAGAGGGCGATAAAGTCAGTGGCACATCGTGTTCACAGTTTCACTGGACGCTGCACGTGGGACAATAAGGACCCTAGGAACCTCTAAAAGAGTTAGATGTGGTGGGACGGACTTGGACCCGACTTGCCACCTGAAACGCGAGTGTGCTTACCATTACACTACCACCCCAACCTAAAATGGCAGCGTCCTCATGCTCAGAGTTAACATGGTACAACTGTCTGCCACCTTCTCTGAGCCCAAGCAGTGGCAAGGCCAACATGAGACGTGGTAAACCTGACTAGTGGCGAGAAGAACCCGAGTGCCAACTTTCAAATCTGTGGCACTGCAAAACAAAGGAGTGCAGAAAGAACACAAAACGCGAGATTGTGCTTTAAAAGTACAGAGATGATGATGATGATGATGATGGTGGTGCTGCTGGCGCCTGCTAGTGTCCCACTGCCAGTCTATTACCTAGCACCTTTGTTGCCAATCTCTGTTTGCATGACCCACTCATCTTCATCATCTCAGCCTTCTTCACTGTGTAAAGTGTCTTGTGACTAGTGCCGGGAGGTATACCAGTTTGTACCGAAGACCGTTTTTTATTTTTGTTAATGATATTGATTTTTCTTATACCGCAATGCTGGTTTAATTAGCCTAAACAACGTTCGGAACTGTTTAAGGGGGGACCGTTTTCACTGCTGCACCGCTAAACACACATGCAGCAGAGTTACATGCGTTAGTGGAGGTATTGAGCGGTGAAAATGGGCAGAGAACATTCCGGAACTGAAGCGGTAGCAGACAATAAAGTTGAACGTGATGACACAGAAGAACTTTTGCCAAAAAAAGGAGCCGTGTCTGTTGTCTGGAGATACTTTGGTTTTAAAAGATTGGATGTGAACCAAACGACTATTTACTGCAAGTGCTGTCGAGCTAAAGTTGTCAACACGAGCAATTTGCTGCACCACCTTAGCTGCAAACGTGCGTTGGAGTGCCATGAATGTACGGAACTAAGACTGGCACCGTCCAAAAGCGAGAGGGCACTCGAGTCAGACGTCGCTTGTAGACGCGTTTGCTGGAGGAACTGCCTACGACAAAAAGAGCAAGCGGTGGATCGAGACAAGCGACGCCATTACAATCCAGATAGCTGGCGTGTCAGTGGACAGAGATTGTTAACATTAACAGAAAGTGCAGTTGGTTTACAAAAATATTTACCATTTCGTCCTTTTCTAAGACGTGTTCAGTGCAGTACAACGTTTGACAAGCGCCTCTGGACATTTTAATACAAGTCTATAAATGCCTCAATGGATGGTTGAAGATCTGTTGTCAAAATGATAGTTTAAGTTGTTTGTAAAATTCTACATTTTGATGGCAACTGTCATGCAGTGTGATTCCTTCTCTTTATGGGGCCATGCAAGCCCGTATTAAGACTTGTGTGCACATTAAAATGGTCTTTTGTACAATTCTCATGACAGTGGAAGAGGTTATTCTTAGCCAGTCCACCGCACTGCATGGGGAAAAAACTACCGTCGAATACCGTGAAAGTGGTACAATCTTGAAAAATACCGTGATAGAGAACGTTGGTCATACCACCCAGCACTACTTGTGACGACTGCCAAGCTGGACTGAGTGACAGTCCTTGAGACGCCCCGTGTTGATTGATTGATTGATTACCTGCTGGATTTCTTCAGATAAGCGATCTCTCGTCCACTCCACCGATGCCAGGTGGGTGTTCACCCGAAGTGTGGTAAACGACGGAGGGTGCGAGAGGCGACTCAGCAGCTGTTCAAACCTTCCATTCGCCTCTTCATGGCTCAGCGTATGCAGGAGCTGCAGAAACCCAGAAAGCTGCGGTTAGACTGGCACTTCAAGTCTTTTGACTGCTGTATGCTGGCACAGTTCAGTAAAGGGCACTGCAGTATAACTTACACCAAAGGAGGCTCCACTCACCTGGTGGGCATGGAGCTCAGGGACACTGGACGCACAATAAGATCCCCGACTGTCACACAGCCCACCTCCTGTGACAGTCAAAGGCGAAACCCATGATGCCATCTCTGGACTCCGAGGCCACCACTTGTCACAGGGTGACACTGCCATAACCAAACGCTGTGTCATTTGTCAGGGAGTTGCTTTGCTCAGGTCAACATGGCGAGGAATCAAAACACACCATGGCAGTGCCAGGGGCAAAACAGAAACCACCACTGAATGGGATGTCAGCCATCACAGGGCCCATGCTTAGTGGTAAGGGACCAGCTGGAACCCCAACACACAGACTGGAACCCAGTCGCCTGGAGCACACGAGGCTGTGGCCGCCCTGAACGTCAGCCCTAAGTGAGGCTGATAAACAGCTCTGTACTGGATACACGGCGCTCTCAGGCAGCAAGGACAGAGTGGCGGGTCACCAGGTGGTCCTCTTGGTTAGCCAGTCGAGGCTACAAATACACAAAAGTCTAAAGGTTTGGTCAACGGGTCTGAACAGCCGTCAGTGCTGACGCTCTCTTACCTCTGCATTTCTAAATGTGTTCCTCAAGTGATCTTCAACTTCAGGCCGCAGCAGTAGCTTGGGAAACACGTCCATCGCTCCCCTCGTGGCCTTCCAGCTAAAAGGGAACATGAAGAGAGTCAGAGATCGGCTGATGTAGGAATGCAGACGTGGAGGGCCGGTGCTCGGCGTTGGACTTTAAACCACAAGGCCCTGCCTCAGAATGACCACGCGGCTCCCACTGTACTAAAACGTCTAGGGTGGGGAGCCACCGGCCAAGTACTTGGTCATTAAGGACATGAAAGGCAAGCAAATGATCCATCTGTGCGACATTCAGCTTTTTGTAACGGCCGCTTGTTCAGGTTGTACGGGCAGATGTCCCAATGCCAATGACCGACTTTAGAGTCAGCCTTGCTATTTTACCAGCCCATCTCGGACCCCCAATTACTACAATACAATACAGTTTATTTTTGTATAGCCCAAAATCACACAGGAAGTGCCGCAATGGGCTTTAACAGACCCTGCCTCTTGACAGCCCCCCAGCCTTGACTCTCTGAGAAGACAAGGAAAAACTCCCAAAAAAAACCTAGGAGGGAAAAATGGGAGAAACCTCAGGAAAGGCAGTTCAGAGAGAGACCCCCTACCAGGTAGGTTGGGTGTGCAGTGGGTGTCAAAAAGTAGGGGGTCAATACGACACAATACACAGAACAGAACAAATCCTCAATACAGTATAAAAAGTACGGAGCAGAATTTAACAGATGATGATATCCCATAATATGATTTGGATATTTTTAGAGTCCTGGAGACCTCATCCATCAAGCTGCCTCCCCATTTGGCCATTCCACGGCTGAAACGTTGCTCGGCCAGCCAATCCGATGAAAGGACCCCTCTAACCCACGATTCCTGTGATCCTCCATCAGGGCGACTTTACCATAGGCAGGCAAACAACTTGGCAGGTGGGCCGTGGGCACCAAGTGGCACATCTGAGTACCGAGAAGAGGAACAGAACAGGTGAGGGTGAGTATTCAATTCTAACTGTCATGTCACTTATGTTTTAGTGTTAATGGCTAACAACAGAGATGCACAGTTAACAGTTAATCAGCAGCTCTAGGCAGGGTGTGCTAAACTGAAGTCGTGAGTCTTCAGCCGGAAACCGAAGGGGCATCTCTTATAGTAGCGGGCAGACCACCGCACAGTTTAGGGGGTCCTGTAACTTAAAGCTCGACCTCCCACTGTTATTTTATTAATCATTGGATTACTTGGAGAATTACTGGGAGAAGATTTTATGAAAAACGCAAACAGTCGAGTTTTATTGCTGTTTTAAGCCACAGGACATGCAGGTAAGAATTTCACACATGACAAGGTGACAACCACAAAGTCAGCCTGGGATTTATTCTCAAATTGTGTCCCCTTGGAGCCCCTTTTTAAACAGCAGACCAGCTTGCTGCGAACTGAAAAACAGAGCAATGATTGTCGATTCCTCAGAACTCCTTCCAGTTCCTAAAGCCTCCCGCCTCAATGCCCCCTTAAAGAGGAGTTGCATTCAGGAGAAGCTGTGTCACCACGACACGACACGACACGACACAAACATCCATCCTGGACTCTCCTCCTGCTCTGGCCTTAGACTGTTCACTCCTGTTCTGTCGCCATTTTGGATTCCTTTCATGTGTAACGGAGTTCAGCAGGGGGCGCTAGTGCCACAGAGGCGCCACTAAGGGTCCGTCAGAATGCGTACGCACATGCATCGTTCATTTGACGTGTCCTCTGAGCACGTCCTCAGAAATGAACGCAACGCATGCGTGAGTCAGTGGGGGGTGCAGTGTGATAAAAGTCGAGATGTGACGTCAGGGTCTCTTTGTCTACTATCTACATGCGACAGAAAGCTGCTTTGGGACCGATGTGCGCGCTTCGATGTTTGATGAACGGCTCGATGCGGTGAAGTAAAATGAAGTTACGGTGCTTTGATATTCCAGCGTTGCGTATTCCCCATTGTAATGACGCGCACATTTTAAAAGTCCCCCATAGCGTCTCCTGCATTTTGTTTCGTTTTTTCTGCACCTTCACAACGTGATCAGAATGTATGGCGGCGTATTTGAGCCACAGAGAAAAAAAACACGGTGAGAAGCGTATTTTGTGATTAAAGTGGAAATGTCCCCTGTAATGTGCAGTTTGTCACACAAAAGGACACATCCATCTGATGTGTCTGTAAGTAGTGAGTGACGTAACGAAGGTACTTTTAAAAGGAATGTTCCACTGGCTGTCAAATGAGCCATCATTAGACCAAATTGCTCACAATTAACAATAAGAACAAATTGAATGTGGATTAAAGACACCGGGTGCCACAGCAAACGTCTGCTTGTACCACACACGCACTTTTTTAGATTTGTGTTATTTAGATTTTTCTGTTCAGGGTGCGTCTGTTAACCGTCAAGCAGTCAAGACTCGTGTTCTACTCCTTAAAAGTCGCCGGTGAAAACCACAGCTTTACAACGACCGAGGACAAAGTGACGGAACCAACCGGAAAGCAGAGCCGGGCACACTCTGGAGTCCACAGAAGAGGCACCTGTGGTCATTCAGCTGCGCTCAACACCATCACTCGTTTTTATTGTTGCTCCTTGAGAGCCACAGATGCCCATCGTCGGCCTTAAATTTAAATCGAGGGACACCCTAAGCCTGACCCTCACTCCACATGCGGAGAGGCTGAATGTGACCTTTCACGGTTTTCTCGTCATTATCTTGATTTATTTATTTATTTATTTACTAAATTAAAGATACGGAACAAAAGCTTCCAGAAAAGCAGACAAAGCTGGATGGAAGGGTTAAAACCAATGAAGTTGACGGGCGTCCGTTGATGAAGGAGAGACACGGCAGGCCGGTCTAAGATGGCTGTCCTCTTCGTCTTGTGTGTGACCCTAGCGGCCCGAGGGGTTTCTTACTTCTGGTAAAGAGAGTCGAGTCGAGCCACCAAACTGTCATCTGTGTGTTAAGCCGAGCCGGGCCTACAGGACGACTAAGAAGTATTAAATAAAAAGAAATGAATGATTCTGAGAACAAAATAAATAGAAAAAAAGTAATCACAGAATGCAGTAATAGTACAGTAGGAATACGAAGATAAAATTGCACATATTATTTAAAATAAAATCACAGCAACCTTAACAAAAGAAAATAAGTATTACAGATGAGATGAACTAGAATATTACACATAATATTAATAATCCTTTATAGACAAAATGTAATGAAATAATAATTAATTAAAGAAATTCACGCAAGAAGTAATTTTGATAGAGAACACAGCTTTTAATTAAAAATTGTACATTTTTAATTGCTTCATAAAGTATACACTACAGGGTTATGTATGGAATAGCATGTCGGGTAAATGGCCTCCACGACTTTCCTGGCACATACGCACTCTTTTGTCGAAATTTTCCATGACCGCTTTACATAAACGTGGCTGAATTTCGTTGATTCAGCGCTCAATTTCCTCCTTCAAGGCATGGGTGGTCATTGGGCTTGATGGCGTAAACCTTAGACTTCAAAAACCCCAAAGAAAAAGTCCAACGGCGTTAAATCGCGTGATCTGGGCGGCCAATTCTGATCACCAAAACGGGAAATTACACGACCAGGAAGTGACTCGTGCAGTAATTGAATTGTTTCTCGGGCTGTATGGCATGTGGCACCGTCTTGTTGAAGCCACATGTCGTCCACATCCATATCTTGCAATTTAGGCACAAAAAGCCGGATTATCACGTCGCGATAGCGAGCACCATTAACTGTTATTGCCTGCCCAGCCGCATTTTCAAAGAACGACGGTCCGATGATGCCTCCAGCCCAACATCCGCGCAAACCGTGACGTTGTGGATGCATTTGTTTCTCAACAATCACTCGTGGATTTTCTGAACCCCAAATGTGACAATTTTGACGATTAACAAAGCCATCAAGATGAAAATGAGCCTCATCGCTGAAGATGATTTTGTTCAAAAAAGTTGATGAAGTTAAATCACTATTCCGACCGTATTTTGTATGAAAATTACGAACTGTAGCTGCCAAACCTTCATTATTTTAAAATATTGCTCATCAATGAAAACGCGTTGTTCTTTCGTGTAGCGCTCCATTTTTAGTAACTCTGAACTGTGAGCTGTCACGCCGTCTTTTTTTTTCGTTGGCAACACGATACAAGCACAAATGGCCAAATTCAAATCTTGCGTGAATTTTGGGACACCCGTTAAAATCTTTTGTTAAAGTTTTACTTTTCTTGCCTTTACTCGCCGCTTACTAGGGTGAAATCATACGAGCGTATCGAGTGAGAGCTTCGGATGCAAATCATCTTTTCGCGGAAGTATTTGACAAACGTTGCAGCGTTCATCTATTTGGCTTTTGCCTTTTACAGTTTATTCATTTTCGTCAATCTGGCGCCCTTCCTTTCCCATTGTTCACCCGAGGCCAGTGCCCCCTTTGCCTCACCCTTGTCCCGGCCCTGCCGTTATGTGCAGTTGGGCTTCTAAAACGGGCAATTGAAACGACTCTTTACAAAGGTGATACAACAACTCGAGGAAACTCCAAAGTATGGCAGTCATTTTCCATTTCTGTTAACCCTGATTCGGTTTGCTGACATGAGCTGAATGTGCCCAGAGTTTGAATGCTGCAGTCTGATTTGTCTAGAAAGTCACGCTTCCTCCACTTGATGTGTTTTTCTGTCGTAGCTCTGGACTGAAAAGTTGGATTTCGTGGCGTCTGGGGTGCCTGCTGCCAGTCCACTTCACTTCTAATGGAGTCGGCTCACTCCAAACACAGTTTAGTCCACAAGAGCTCTCCGGCCAGACACTGACGTAGGTAACTGAACGGCCCAAGAGCTTCTATTTCGCCACGTAGGGATGATGGCGTGCGGCCTTCCAGCTTTAGTTTCTGTGACGTCCTCAACTTAGCATGTCACTTCTGACCCTCTGTAGGTGGCTTTGCCGGTTATTCTGAACGTTCACTCGCACAACACGAAACTTTTCACTTCAATGATTCCACAGCACAGGCAGTGAAGTGCGACGACCAACACTTTGTGAATCTCAACCTCAAGCAGAGACCAAAAGAGATGGGGCTGTTACCCCTGGCCACTCTGCTCAAGCCTCCCGTGAATTCTGCTCCCACAGACAGGAAATTCAGGGGAATTTTGTATGGGCGCCCCATCCGATTCCGCTTGTTGCTTTGAGATGTGGCGCCCCTTGGGCAGGCTGGTACTTGTGTGACACTGTGTGACACAGTGTACGGTGGCCTCTTCCTCTCGCGACTGAGATGGGGTTTGGCAGTGGGTGCAGGTGGCACTCCAATTCGGGGCTGAGGGCTGCAAACAGGTGCCCGCTGGCATTTCCTTCTACCCTCAGCAGACCCACCGCTACTACCGGCGCCTACAAACTGCATCGACCGGGGCTGCCAACAGCGAGCCGTGAGCTACCTAAAACAAGAAGTGGAGACCGGGACACCGCGAGCTCTCCGCTAAGTGGGTATGGAAGGCGGCTGTGTTTGCGATGGCTGTACTCCGACACACCTAAACATAAAACGACGGCTCAAAGATAAACGCGTCGGGAAGACAAACCGGCTTCGCAAAAGAATCAATGAGCGACACCGCGGGCCACCCGGCCGACATTTCGCGCTACACACGGAAGAACCGAAGAGTTGCATTGAAAGCACGGTAAGCCAACACATCAAGGAGAACAGAGACAAGCAGACCATCACAAAAATAATCACAAAGCACCCACTTACTGTGTGAAAATTAACAGCGAGAAGACGAGCACTGGAGACGATAAAGACTGAAAATTTGAAGAGTCCCGCTTACGTCTTTCTCCCCATTGGACACACAGCCGGAAATGTGCGCCGTTTGTTTGCATGGAGTTCTGGGTATTGTAGTTCTTTGTCCGTACGCATTAAGCGGAATTCTATCAGGCGTTCACTTTCAGACTTTTGACACATCAAAGTACATTTATTGGTAAGAGTGTTTCACCCTGAAAGAGCCTCACAAACCCTCCACAACACTAAGGTGGTAAAGCTGGTTAGGTAATGAGTGTAACGATAACCCACTGTGGTAGTTTCATAATGTGTCAATAAAGGCTAGTAAGAATAAATATTAAAATTAAATAAGAATGAAGAATAATGTAAATTGTGTACAGTTTTTGCACAATTTTCCCTCTTTATTATTGATCTCAATTATAAAGATAGATAGATAGATAGATAGATAGATATGAAAGGCACTATATAATAGATAGATAGAAAGAAGCGAGGCTGAGGTCACTGAACTGAAGGTGCGGGTGCTGTCTGGGGAGGCGGGCACCTGCAGTGCCAGCCAGAAATGGTAGCAGGCCTGATAAACCAGTGAGTGGCACTAATTGGGTGACAAAGCCATTCTGAAATGTTCTCTGAGCCTTGATGAAGCCCGGAGCATCTCCTGAGTGCCTCCATCATCCTTATTGATGGACGTGCTACGTGTTGTCTGCCCGTGAAACGTCATTCAAGCCGCCAAGGGGTCTGCCAGGACTTTTTCAGCTTTTTTTCTCTTTTTTAAATGGTTTTGTTTCCCGGTGCCCAGGAGAAGGGCACTTTGACAATGAGGTATGTGTGAAGTGCCAGGTGCAGGGCAGCTCAACAAGAACGATTGTTAATAGTTTAGGAGTTGGCTGGGACACAGTGCACACACTGCCGAGGGCTGTGCATTTGTAAAGGGAGCCCACTGTTGGAATGGGCACGGAGAGTGCGGGCTGAGATTGAGGAACTCCAAAATGGAGGCCTGCACCAGGACCGCCATTCTCTCCCTCCTTCTCTCCAGTGATGTCACTCCTGGAAGCCACTGCTCCATCACAGGGTCAGGCCGATTATCCATTGAGATGTGAAGAACTGGGCCGTGCCAGGCGATATGTGCATGATACGTAAGTACTGGTGGGCAAAAGGGACAGTAGAGGGGTCAGTCAGTGTACTCAACATTTAAAATGACAGTAAAAGAGAAGCTGCAGGGCTCAGGCGAATACGGCCAGCTGTTCTGTGCGTTGGGCTGGCACCTTGTACAGTACGCACACTTAGCTTATGTCGTGGATTTTTACTTAAAATGTAAATAATAAAACCTCCCTCGCTGGGTTCAGAGGGGGGCCGCGTCATATGGCGGCCTGCAGTACATGTAGGGGCTACGTGGCCTTAAAGGGCCCAACGCACATCCAGCAGCCGACAGGATCAAAGATGGTGCTTTAGCTACAAGAGCAGCCTCGGCGTGACGTCAAATACAAGTGAAATCCACAAGCCAGCCTGCGAGCGGGCACACTCCGAGCCATACAACACCCAGTGTGACACTGTGTACTGTGCGTTTGTCACCGTGTCACTGAGCGAGTTATTAGGACTCCTAACGTGTGGCCCACTTTGGCTCTCCCACCAGCCTCAGTTCTCCATGGCATCGAGCCTCTGGTCCTTATTTACACACCTGCATCCCACAGTTTCTGCTGATTCGTCAGCTGCTAATGTCCTGTTCCACCATGTCACAAATTTTGGATTCAGATCTGGGGACTGGCAAGGCCACCTGAAGATCTCTGAAGTCAAACTCCTGACACCAGACTTAGATGACTTTTGCCTTGTCACATGGCGTGGCGCATTGTCATCATTAGACGATCGTTAACCTGTGGACATGGCAGGAGGCAACAACCCTTGACCAGGCTGTTGGAATTAACCCTCTACACGCCAATACGGCACCACCAACAACAGCCCAGAGATGAGCGGACACCAGTCACGATGGCTGCTCGGAGTCGTGCAGAAATGGAGAGTCATCAGGCCAGACGACGTCCTCAGCTGTCCCAGTTTGGTGAGCCTGGCTGACCTGACGTGGTCTCACACAGCTGTAGAGGGTGCCGGTGCGGTGCCAGTCTGGCCGTTCTCCTCTCATCCAACCTCAGACACTTGATTGATTTCTAGGACTGGCACTGTAGCTGATGGCAAGAACAATAACAATGGGAGCTTTGATTACTGGTCTGGTCTCTCTGATGGCTGTCGCTGCTGCACATCAACTCAGTCAGGGTGGTCAATGGGACGGTCCTTACAGGTGACACTGCAGCTGTGACCCGCTGGCCTGGCTACTCT
>NW_024383259.1:0-8448 GCF_016835505.1 Polypterus senegalus
AAAATAGTAAAGAGTATTTCCATTCAATCATTAAGCTTTTCTGCATCAATGATAATAATATTTCTGGGTGTTTGATTTAGTTGGTGGTATATTACATTAAACAGGCGTCGAAGATTTGAAGATAAGTGATAGGCCCCTAATAAATCCAGTTTGGTCTTGTGATATTACGAGGAGCACTTTCTCCATCCTTCTAGCTATGATTTTAGAGAGTATTTTAACGTCGTTATTCAAGTGAAATTGGTCTGTATGATGCACATTGTAATAAGTCCTTATTTTGTTTTGGAAAGACAGTGATTAGTGCTTGGCGAAAGGTTTGTGGAAGAGATTGGTTATCTCTGGCTTCTGTAAATGTTGCTAATAGGAGGGAGCTAGCTGGCGGAGAATTTCTTGTAAAACTCTGCAGGGTAGCCGTCAGGGCCTGCTGCTTTTCCACCTTGGGTGACTTTATAGCATCCAGTAATTCTGATAATGACAGAGGTTTATCGAGTTCCTCCACACTAAAAGCGTCAATTTGTGGTATCTGTAATTTATCCAGAAATGCATTAGATTGTATATTGTCTTCTTTAAACTCAGTAGTATATAAGGATTATAGTAGTCTCTAAAGTGTACATTATATTTTTGTGTTGATGATTTTATCTCCATTCGTGTTAGTAATTACGAGATTGCGTTGCGTACATCTTGCTTGTGAATTTGTTGCTAAAAGCTATTAGCTTTCTCTCCATGTTCATAATAATGATGTCTGGATTTGTAAATTAGTTGTTCGGTTTCTTTAGTTGTCAAGAGGTTTAATTCTGAATGTAGAGCCTGCCTCCTCTTATGTAGAGTCTCGCTTGGTAGTCTGGCATGTTCTTCATCTATTTTAGTAATTTCACTTTTTATCTCTGCTACTTTCTTAAGCGGATTTATTTCTGTGGGAAAGATATGAGATAATCTGTCCTCTTAAGAAGGCCTTAAGAGTTTCCCAGAGTATTCCTGCAGAGATCTCAGGGGATGTATTTGTCTCTAGAAAAGATTGATTTGTTTGGATATAAATTCAGTACAATTCTGTCAGCTAATAGAAGCGGATTGAGGCGCCATCTGCGGGGTGAGTGTATGGGGCTTAGTAATTTCAGCTCCAAGATCATCGGAGCATGGTCTGAAATAACAATAGCAT
This sequence comes from Polypterus senegalus, assembly GCF_016835505.1. NCBI lineage: Eukaryota > Metazoa > Chordata > Cladistia > Polypteriformes > Polypteridae > Polypterus > Polypterus senegalus. The sequence goes on from NW_024383259.1 coordinate 1,154, forward strand.
CGTATTTACAAGATTTAATCTTAGGCAAGAAGTTTGTATCTATAAAAGTAATCAATCCTTGGTACAATGATGTACTGGTGAGTAGAAAGAATATGTTCTTGAATTTGGGTTTAAAACCTCCAGGGATCTGATAAGTTGTGATCAGTTATAAACTTTGTAATTATCTTTGCGGTGTTAGTTGCGTTCCCCTGTGGAGGAAGTCTTATCTAAAAGTGGATTTAGAACACAATTAAAGTCCCAGCCATTATAAGTTTATGAGTGTTCAGATTGGGAATGGATGCAAATAAATTTTGTATAAATTCTTATCATCAACATTAGGTGCATAAACATTTATCAAAATCATTTTACAGTTAGCTAAGTCTCCCATGACCATCACATATCTCCCTTCAGGATCCAATACTACATCTGATGCTACAAATGGTACTGTTCTATGTATGAGAATTCCCACCTCTAGTTTTTCTTTGTGAAACTAGAATGGAACGATTGCCAGTCAGTCTTTTTGCAGCGGAACTGATCCTTACTTAGTAAGTGGGTTTCCTGTAAAAATACTATTTTAACATTTAGACCTGTTAGGTGACAAGTACTTTCTTTCTCTCTTTAATTAGTGATTCAGGCCTTTAACATTCAGCTTACGAGTTAACTGTCCCATCATGGAGACACTGATTCTGAGTTTTTGATGTCATTTATAGTCTTAACTGGAAGTGAATAGTTTAGGTTTAATTTCCTATTCCCCCAAGAGTTGTTGCCATGCAGCTTATTATTACGTTGATAGTTATAATTATAAAGATTGAGATGATAGATTAGATATAGATCAAGCCTGCTCTCTTTCTCTTCCCCATAACCCCCCACCCTCCTTTTGCCTCCCAGGTGAGGCTAAAACCCACTTCATGCAGTCCCAGTCCTCCTGACATGCCAGAGACAGAGCCGTCCAAAGCACATCAAGCCCCCATGCAGTGGCTTTAAGGTTAAAAGATAGAGATATCTGTTACCAATATATAGTCTTTAAAGAGGAAAAAGAAAAAAAAGAAAAAGAATTTTGCATAATATATACATATATATATATATACATATATATATATATATATATAATATATACATACACACATATTAACACATATATACATACTACACATCATATAATCTTCAATTTTAGTGCATTAAGATGATATCCCCAGATAATAAGCCAGGTGATGGTGTTAAAGATGTGTCCAAAACAAGCATAACAAGTCTTAATGCAGTAATAGCAATAACAGTAAACCAAGGGTATGATATTGAACAGTCTCATTTAGAATTCACATGAAATAATTAGAAAGAAAAAAAGAGGAGGAAAAGCGTAATTAAGCACAATAAAACATAAACATTTAGCGCCCTAGTAATACTAAGTAATAATAGAAAGTAATAAATGAAGATAAATAATAAATAATAGTGAAATTATGCAGAATATATGCTGATAAAAAAAAACCATTTGTGTGTTTTGGAGCAAAATAGATCGAACCAGTAGGATTATTATACTAGCTTTTATCATTTACGCCATGACTCTGCAATTATGTATCAGAATAGTCGGGATCAGCTTTCTTGAAACTCATTTTCTGCTTCCTCCTTGCTGTGACCGAACCCTGCCATTCAGCAGTTTGCGGATACAGGAGGCTGACGTTGGCTTGCCGTGGCGGCTGTTGAAGGCTGCGTTTAATATGTTGCTGGAGAGTCGGGAAAGGCGAATGTGGCGATTTTTCATGTCTTCCTTTTTTTCTCGAGGTTCCATGCCTCTAACGGGGCGATGATCGTTCCGGCGAACTACAAGATCTTGGTGGATGTGTTTGCGGTCGCGCGTCTGTGATGGTACTATCTCAGGTTCTGCTTCCAGGTAAGCTATTTGCAGAAAAAGTTCAGTTACGAATTTCACAGGGTTGGCTTTGAATGATTCTCAAGCGGGCAATTCTGACATTATACCGTTCTTCTTATCTTACGAGAACAGCCAGTCCATCTCGGTTGAAAGTTTTCTCAGGTTTTTACGATTCGAACTGGCATTGCATATGCTTTCCTGCGGCACTGGAGGCCCAGATGTTGACTATTCGATCGATTGAATGTCTCACTAAGATGACTCAATTGATCAGCGGCGGTCGCTCAGGTTTAGCGAGTTTTTTCTCTTCCGTAAACAATTTGCCCAACACCTGTGGAGGGTTCCGTTGGGACTCGTGCTTTCATTTTGCCTGATGGGATTACATAGGCAATTTCATTTGCCTGGATTTCCTGCCGCCGAACGATGTAGCCTGTTCATCTCTGTTTTAATTCCTGTTTCAATCTCAAGTTTGCCGTTCTTTTTCCTGTTAACCCTTCATTTCTTGCTCTATCTTCGTGAGCTCAGCGAACGCACTTTCCAGTTCAGATATAATCCGTGTGCCTTCTTACATTGCCGTGGATGACAACAGACTCTGGGCGGTGTCCGCTGCTCAGTCCGGCGTAATTCAAACTGACGGACCTCAACCTTTCCAGTTTCAGGTAATCTCTCAATCGACAATGCCTCATCACTGCACTCCAGGTCGCTGTAAGGGCTCCCCAGCACCCGGCTCTCAGTCGGTGACGATGTAACGAAGGACCGTGGTCGAGGTCTAATACTTTCATTCATCTGATCCAGGTCATCCACAGGCAGGCCGTGTCAACTGGGGCTTTGCTGATGTGCCCAACGGATGGTAAGCTTTGGTCCTTGAGATTCTTTTAGTTCTCCTTCTTGTTGGCCATGTTGTAACGTTTGCTTATCTTGGAACCCTCTCCGGGTCGAACTCACGTCTGGGATATCTCAGGATAATAAGCAAATGTGCTGAAATAGCACTGCACTGCTAGGGCACTTCAGGCGTCCTCACGACGGACCCATCTTAAGACTTTCTCTCCATGTTCCTGTAATAAGAATACTATGATTGAACAATAGTTCCTCTATATATATTCTGTTTTCAAATAGTGTTTGTGTATGAGGCATGTCTGGGCAGGCCATGTTATCAAGTTTCAGGGAGACTCACTAAATAATTCTATTTTTTGAACAACCTGTTTTAATGAAATGTAATAAGGTATTTTGTCAGGGATATGAAATGTTTTTCAAAAAGGTCTAGTAGATATCTACAGGTATTGGCCCCTGATGGAGGTATCTTGTTCCATTGAGGAGGTATCGCTAGTATTCACATTATGGACTGTGTGTGTGACGGCAGCTACTTCCTCGGAGGACATGGACTCCCACAGGTGATCAGGACATGGAGGATGGTGGTCCTTTTGCCTGTACAGACAAATCACACCATGGGTACTTAAAAAGCAATAGACCTTTCATGATTCATCATCGGTCATTGCCTCTTCCAGGCTTTTATATCAGACGGATCTGGGCCAATGAAAACTAAGGAGAGAACCGTCTCTTAAACAGGTTTTGTATCCCAAAAGCGATCATGACCTGAACTCAGAATAAAACTGCATAACCATTCTCCCAATGTGCAATATGGACGCCAATCGACAATTACTGGTGTACATTTAACTTGGTTGCATGTTTATAAAATGTACTTTCATTACTACATCCCAGATTCTAGTTATTATTTTTCTCTAACTAGAAAACTTTTTAACTCTTAGCCACTCACACTGGGTACGACTGCACCTTCAATTTACCGTTGTTCACATAGTAGAAAATGACAATAAGATCTATCTATCTTTTTGTATCATCAGTATATTTGCTGTAGCTGGATTATGTGGTTTCCCTTGGGATGCTGTAAAGAAATATCTATCTATCTATCTATCTATCTATCTATCTATCTATCTATCATCTATCTATCATCATCTATCTATTTCTAGTGATATGGATGATAAAATCATCATCTGTTAGGGTCAATAATAGTGAGTTAAAGTAGTAGCACTTTATACTTTGAAGATTTGAGATAAGTGCAGCATGGTTAGAAATAACAATGGTGTTATCATCACAAAATTTGACTGATGGAAGCAAACTGTTTACAATAAATTAGTAATTAATTTGTAAATAACTATGATGAACTAAAAAGAAAAGGACATTGTCTTGAATATGAGTAGAGAAACCTAGATGGGTCTGGCAGTTTGTAACTCCTTTTAACTCTTTGAGGGCTGAAATATTTTTCCAAAAAGCTCAATTTTCTGAAAAGCATACAAGTAATGGTTTCACATAAATCAACATAAAGCGTATGTTGTTATGTGTGCTGTCTGTTGGACATGTTCTGCCTCTCTGGCAGCAGTGGCTGAGCGCGGGCGCTGCCTGGCTGTCTTGCATAGCAGGTGGGCGATGCGTATGCTCAGTGGGATGCAACATGGTTTGTACCTCTTGTTAATCATAGTGGGTGGTCCTCCCAGGTGGAACGCCGCTGTAGATGCATCAGCTGAAATGTGTTCAGCACCACGATCAGCTGGAGGTTGCTCAGATGATGCTGGTATTCACTTTCGCTTTTGATCTCCATCTCCAGATCACTTGCATTAAACTGACAAGTAAGAGTCCCATTCAAACAAAATTACGTGAAATGTTCATGGAGTATTTTGCTTTGCACATTCGTGTTGGTCTCTCGCCAGATGTTAGACGCCATTTTAGAGGTTGTTTGCTCTTCGCTACTCATGCACGCCAGTAGGGAATCGAGGTTGAATGAATAAAGCTATGTCATTTTCCTTCTAGCAAAGAGAGTCAAACTAAAATCTATAGGCGAAGTTTTGTCACAGTTTACAGCTGATTACCGCCCTCCACCCCTGAATTTTGACACAAAAGTCACATCAGCCTTGAAAGAGTTAAGAAAGTAAAATGGTGCCTGCAGTTTTAAATAGTGTGGTTGTTGTTATGTTGTGTTATTAATGTTATTGATTTTGGACAGTAGGTGGCACTGTACAAAAATGACATATAAAGAACTGGGAGAGGGATAGGAGGAGAGTTCCTAGGGAGAGAGTGTGTGATGCAGATTTTGCTGTAATAAAGAAGGTATTTGGAAGTTACAACTTGTACATTTCTTTATGTACTGATCAATACAACAGTTGTGATTGAAGAAGAACACTCTAAAGTAGTGTTTACTACAGTTACATTTCTAGAACATTAGTTATAAATTCCTTATCATCCAGTTTGACACATACATACATTAGAATGCAGAATCAGTTTAATTTCTGATTATTGTGATTTTTTCCGTAAGCCCTGTTTTTAAAGTCTGTTTGTTTATTCTGTGTATCCTTGTGATCCTAACACTTGTCTTGATAGCTCTTTGTTTCGGTTACTCGATGTACAATGTACATATTTTTTACATCTTCATCTGTTACTGATTGTTGAACTTGCTTTTCATTTTATGGTCTGTCTGTTCTACCAATTGTTCAGGCACTTAAACTTCTCTCTCAGCAATTCTACCAAAGATTTCGCCGTAAATCATATTCTGCATTACCTTTTGAACAAGGTTCTGGCTTAGTATTAAATCTATTTAAAGGAGACAGTAAAGATTAAAGAGAAATGCTACAATTATTGAGTTTCATGGTGTCAACTATGCTGAGTGTGTTCTTCATAGAATTAGTCGTGTTCACTTCCTCTGGATTGTCTTTGGTCTATGTTTTAATTTTGATGCTTATTTACAAAGCACTGCATACTCTTACAAAAGAGGTAAAATAAGGTAAAAAATAAATGTATGTTGTCAGAGGAGAAGATACCTCAAGCACCCATACCTGCTACTGTATCTGGATGAAACTAACCATCTCTGGGGTAAGGAGAGCGGGGATTCATATTCAAAATAAAGCTGTTACCAGTAAACAAACTGGATCAACTGCTTGTCTATAATGCTTACTGTATCCGTGTCTTTCTTTTGTGACATACGGTATATACGCATTGGCTTCTTGGCAAGTATGTGGCAGTTAGGGTTAATCCAGGTGTGTGGACGCTTGTCTTGTCAAACCAAGAAGATTCCAGGCTAATGGCTGACCAAAGGGGCTTCAATAAAGTACTGAGTAACAGATGTGAAAACGTGTGTCAATGGGATATTTCAGTTGTTGTTTATTTTTAATAAACTTGCAAAAATTTCTAAAATCCTGTTTCACATTGTCATTCTGGAGTATTGAGTGTTGCTTGATGAAGGGGAAAAAATGAATGCAAATGATTTTAGAACAAAGCTAGAACATAGCAAAAAGTGAAAAAATTGAAGGGTCTGAATACTTTCTAGGCACACTTTTATATTTTATAAAGTATGTATAGTAAGTAAACAATAAAAATCAAAGTAAGGTTGGGGTCCCAGAAGAGCCCTTAATGTCTAGATAGTTAAATTAAAACCCAGCAATTGAAAAAAGAAATGAATCAGTGATCGTCGCAAGTCTCACCTAAGTTTCGCCAGTTGTAGCAATCACTTTATTGGGTGGGTCTGACTTCCTTGGACGCAGCTCCACCAGTGAGCTGACTTCCAGTGCATCCGAGCTTACGATGATTGGCACAGGAAGGGAGGGGCTGATGGAGGTAGGGCAGAAGTGAAGTCAGTTGTCCTCTGGAGTCTTCTCTTACAGACTGTATCCTGCTTAGTTTTCATCCTTTGTTTCCTTCACAGCCCATGAGTCATTCCCTCATGCTAACATGTTTGACATTATACTGTGTGCACACACACATATAGGTAGGTTCTACTAGCAGACCACGTGCGCTTCACTGCAGTCGTAGTTGGAATAAATGCATCTACATGCTTGATAGAGCTCTTATATACAACATTTTTGGTTTGTCCTCCTGGAGCCAAAATATATACATTTTCTATGACTAATTGTGAACATGCTACATAAAACATAGAACGGGAAAAACGGCAACATGCGGGAACAACAGTAAATGAGATAAAGTAAAAGTCTACTAAACACTAAAGTACAAAAACAAAGTAGAAAGTAACAGTAAACTACACCCGGACAATCGTATCTACTAAACACTAAGAAACACTAAAGCAGGGCTATTCAATTACAAATTCAGTTGGGCCAGATTGTCAAACCAAGAAGGTTAGCTTGGCCCCGTCCTTTTAGCGCAAAGCAGCTCGTAATGACACATTTTAAAACCAACACAAACAAATTTATTGAAAAACATAAGGTTTATTCGTTGTTTCTCTTTTAACTTTATCAGTTTGCAGAGCAAAGGGCAACAAAAAGACTGAATTAACAGAATCTGAGGTAGCCCCTATTTTTTCCACTTACAAAAAGAAAAAAACTGACCTATCTGATCACAAGTGCATAAAACAAAATAGTGCACAGTAGTAGGCTATTAGAAATAACATTGTTTCTTGAAAAAAATAAACAACTTGCACACATTTGACCCAGGAACA